>NC_041404.2:53957670-54257670 GCF_900747795.2 Erpetoichthys calabaricus
CTTGCTGGCTGATGTAGCCGGCCCTATAGCTGCGATGTGCAAAAGGTTAATAACTGTAGTGAGTTGAGTTGCATTCTCAGCTCTTTATTTGTTTTTTTTCCATTCTATTACAGCATGTAATATATGAGACATCAGGCAAATGAGCTTCTCTTCTGTTTTTGAGGTTCACGGTCCCCATGTACTGGCACTGTGTGAAGGGTTAATAGCTGTGGTGTGCTCATTCACAGTCTTAGCCCTATATTCCTTTTTTACATTTTATTATGGTATATAAAATAAGAGACATCAAACAGAAGCATTTCTCTTCTGTTTTTGAGGTTCACAGTCCCCATGAACTGGCACTGTGCGAAGGGTTAATAGCTGTGATGCGCTCATTTGCAGTCTCAGCCCTTTATTTCTATTGTCCCTTTCGGTTATGGTATGTAAAATAGAAGATATCAGACAGATGAGCTACTCTTCTGTTTCTGAGGATCACAGACCCCATACTGGCTGATGTAGCTGGCCCAGTTTCAGTGATGTGCAAAGGGTTAACAGCGGTGGTGCGTTCAGCTGCAGTCTCCGCTCTTTATTTGTTTTTTCCATTTTGTTATGGCATGTAATATATGAGACATCAGACAGATGAGCTTCTCTTCTGTTTTTGAGGTCCACGTTTCCCATGAACTGGCATTGTGTGAAGAGTTGATAGCTGTGGTGCATTCATTCGAGGTCTTAGCCCTATATTCCTTTTTTACATTTTATTATGGTATATAAAATAAGAGACATCAAACAGAAGCACTTCTCTTCTGTTTTTGAGGTTCACAGTCCCCATGAACTGGCACTGTGCGAAGGGTTAATAGCTGTGGTGCGTTCATTCGTAGTCCCGGCCCTTTATTTCTATTGTCCCTTTCTGTTATGGTATGTAAAATAGAAGATATCAGACAGATGAGCTACTCTTCTGTTTCTGAGGGTCACAGACCCCATGCTGGCTGATGTATTTAGCCCTTCTATCTATCTATCTATCTATCTATCTATCTATCTATCTATCTATCTATCTATCTATCTATCTATCTATCTATCTATCTATCTATCTATCTATCTATCTATCTATCTATCTATCTATCTATCTGTTTTGGTGGTGTGCAAAGTGTTAATTGCTGTGGTGTGTTCAGTCACAGTCTCAATCCTTTATTTTTATTTCCCCTTTCTTTTTGTTATTGTATGTAAAATACAAGACATCAGACAGATGAGCTACTCTTCTGTTTGTGAGGGTCACAGACCCCATACTGGCTGATGTAGCTGACCCAGTTTCAGTGATGTATAAAGGGTTAATAACGGGGTGCGTTCAGCAAGCAGTCTCCGCTCTTTATTTGTTTTTTCCATTTTGTTATAGCATGTAATATATGAGACATCACACAGATGAGCTTCTCTTCTGTTTTTGAGGTCCACGTTTCCCATGAACTGGCATTGTGTGAAGAGTTGATAGCTGTGGTGCGTTCATTCACAGTCTTAGCCCTATATTCCTTTTAAAAATTTTATTATGGTATATAAAATAAGAGACATCAAACAGAAGCACTTCTCTTCTGTTTTTGAGGTCCACGGTTCCCATGTACTGGCACTGTGTGAAGAGTTAATAGCTGTGGTGCGTTCATTCGCAGTCTTGGCCCTTTATTTCTTTTTCACATTTTATTAGATAGATAGATAGATAGATAGATAGATAGATAGATAGATAGATAGATAGATAGATAGATAGATAGATAGATAGATAGATACTTTATTAATCCCAAGGGGAAATTCACATACTCCAGCAACAGCATACTGATAAAGAACAATATTAAATTAAAGAGTGATAACAATGCCGATAACAATGCAGGTATACAGACAGACAATAACTCTCTATAATTTTAACATTTTAAAATACGTTTATTATTGTATCTTCTTATATAATACGCTACCATGGCTGTTTGTTTGTCTGTCCAGGATTTTAAATCACCTGCAGCTCGCAAACCGTTTGACCTATTGACCTGAAATTTGCTACACATATACTACGTGACCTGTACTGTCCGCTTTCGGGGTGATGCTTGACCTCCAAGGTTATTTCTCTTTTTATTTTTATTTCATTTTATTGTAGAATCAACTCTTGGCAGCCCATGCGGTGCATGCATATGCCGTTCTCCACCTTCGCTGTCACTTCCTCTACCTCTTCATATCTTAAATCATTATCGAGGCAGATTGAAAACTTAAGTGCCAGCTTAAGTGAAAAATGAAAGAAAACGCACTAAGTAATTGTAACACAAACACTGACTTAATCCATTTTAATGTGAAAAGATGCCAACAACAGAAGAGAAGAAGCGGGCCACATTGGTGGAGAAAAGAAGAGCTGCTCAGCAAGCAGCAAGCGCATCAACCTCTGAGCAAATGAATGATAAACGTACAGAGCAGGAGGATGAAAACTATAAGCCAAGTGTATTCGCTGCACGTTATTGTGCAGTGCGCCATTACTGGTATAAAATAAGAGACATCAAACAGGCGCACTTCTCTTCTGTTTGTGTCCACAGACAGTCCTTATCCTGGCTGAAGGAGCTGGTGTTATACCGGCGATGTGCAAAGGGTTAATAACTGTGGTGCATTCAGCTGCAGTCTCAGCTCTTTATTTCTTTTTCACATTTCATTATGGTATATAAAATAAGAGACATCAAACAGACACACTTCTCTCCTGTTTGTGTCCACAGTCCCCATTGCTGGCTGATGGAGCCGGCGCTGTACCGGCGATGTGCAAAGGGTTAATAGCTGTGGTGCATTCATTCGCAGTCTCAGCCCTTATTTTGGAGTTTTTTTCCCATTCTGTTGTGGTATGTAAAATACGAGACCTCAGACAGATGAGCTTCACTTCTGAATGTGAGGTTCACTGACAGAGCCGGCGCTGTACCAGCGCTGTATGAAGTAATTGTTGTGGTGCGTTCATCCGCAGTCTAAGCAATTTATTTCTTTTATCCATTCTGTGCAGTAAAATAAAACATCAGACCGTCGAGATTCTCTTCTGTTTGTGATGTTCAAAACACACGTTTTCCTTATTCTTCACCGCTACATTCTATGCATTGTACTTTCAGGTGAGCATTCATTGGTTGTCAGCTCTCCAGCATACAAAGCCCACCCCTCTGACTAACGAGAAAATCCAACAGATTTGGTTTTATCATAGTCCGCTGCTGACCAGATGGTCTTGGTCGTTAAGTATGTCATATTAGCTGATCGTCTTCACGGGAGCGCACCACCTACTGACTCTGACTAGCTAGCTAGAGTTAGGATTAGAGTTAGGATTAGGGTTAGGGGTCCGCGTTCTTTTAGATATTTGAAATTTAATTTCAGAAAATATCATTTAAAAAAGAAAAAGAGACACTTATTTGATTTTCAACTTAAAAGGGAAAAATGATAAACGCAAAACATTTACTTTTTTCCTTTTGTTCTTTCGCACATCAGAAAAGAAAAATGCAAGAAATGAGAATGAGAAAACGCCCTTTACTTGACGTTCGTAAAATAACTGCTACATCAATGAAGCAACGTTTGCAAAGCTTGTATATTTACCTGAAAGATGGAACTCAGTTTTTCTGCAGTTATGTTCTCGTCCCGGAGTGTCACTCTTTTACTGTTCCGAAAAACAACGGACTGCTGATCGGTCCGTGTACTTTCTGGTATTTGAAATTTCATTTCAGAAAATATCATTTAAAAAAGAAAAAGAGGCACTTATTTGATTTTCAACTTAAAAGGGAAAAATGAAAAACGCAAAACAATGACTTTTTTTTTTCCCTTTTGTTCTTTCGCACATCAGAAGAGAAAAATGCAAGAAACGAGAACACGCCCTTTATTTATTTTGTCTGAACCAGAGGTTTTTGTAGGTCAACAACCTGGTCAGGTAATGCGCCACTTGCAGCAAACTCTGGTCACTGGTGTGTAGACTGGTTTGCAAAGTTTGTATTTTTACCTGAAAGATGCGACTCCGTTTTTCTTCTGTCATGTCCTCGTCCCGGATACTTTTCTGGATTTATTTGTGATTCAAATAATGAAAGTGTAATAGCTCAAAAACAACAAAACAGACACATTTTCGTTGTTTGTACTTCTTCTTCTGCGCGATTTTTGACGACAAGTGCAAACAGTCCTCCTCACAACACATCGATCGACGGTCTTGAAGTTACACTGCGGGGCATCACTAGAGGATGGACGATTACGTTGTTTTTTGGAACACTAAGAGAGTGACACTCCGGGACGAGGGCATGACTGCAGAAAAACTGAGTCGCATCTTTTAGGTAAAAATACAAGCTTTGCTTTATTGATGTGGCAGTTCTTTTATGAACGTTATTGTTGCTACTTACTGTGAAACAGCTAACATTTGGTAATTTCATTTACTAACACTAAGTCTGGCAATTTTTATAGTGCTATCATTTTGAATGGATGCTCATTGACTTTTACCGGCTACTACAGCTAGTAAACGTTTCAAGTATTAACAGTGCGCACAAGTATAACACATGTTAGAAGAGCAACGTGATTTACAGAAAGTTTTCTTAACGTGTTACACTTGTCAATGAACAACCATTCACACATTTACACACATTCACACATTGGTCGATGTGTTGTGAGGAGGACTGTTCGCACGTGTCGTCAAATATCGCACAGAAGAATAAGTAACTCCGGTGCCAGACAACGAAAATGCGTCTGTTTTGTTGTTTTTTAGCGATTACACTTTCATTATTTGAATCACAAATAAATTCAGAAAAGTATGTGTAATTTTAAATTTATGACTGCTATTTTTTACCACAGAATTAAAAAATACCTTATTTTTCCCTAATTTTATTATTTAATCAAAAATCAAAATCTGAAAATTCCTTTCATTTTCGTGTTTTCATTTTTGCTCCTAAAATGAAATTTTAAATACCAAAAAGTACACAGACCCGGATGCCAGTGTAACTTCAATGACGTCGATCGATGTGTTGTGAGGAGGACTGTTGGCACGTGTCGTCAAAAATCGCGCAGAAGAAGAACTTTGGGTTTCAGACAACAAAAATGCATCTGTTTTGTTGTTTTTGATCTATTACACTTTCAGTATTTGAATCACAGATAAATACAGAAAAGTATGTGTAATATTATGTTTATGACTGCTATTTGTGTCCATAGAATTAAAAAATGCCTTATTTTCCCTCATTTTATTATTTAATCAAAAATCCAAATCTGAAAATTCCTTTCATTTTCGTTTTTGTTTCTAAAATGAAATTTCAAACACCAAAAAGTTCACAAAATATCATTTAAAGATGGTCCGTTTACTTTTTGGTGTACTTTTTTCCCATCCATCAGTTTCCGGTCCCACCCCATAAATGGTCTCCCTCATCATATGCATGCTGTCTGTGGTAATGCAATATGCTATATCACTGACCTTGGAAATCAGTTCTTTGCAAACTGTACAGTATACGGGGCCGGAAAAACCCCAAACCTTTATGCCTTTGCTGTCTTTTTATTACAATAGATTTAAAATAGATGAATGGATTCTGGGTGGCGCTGCTGCCTCGCAGTAAGGAGACCTGGGGTTCACTTTCCGGTTCCTCCCTGAGTTTGCATGTTCTCCCCGTGTCTGCGTGGGTTTCCTCCCACAGTCCAAAGACATGCAGGTTAGGTGCACTGGCGATCATAAATTGACCCTAGTGTGTGTGCTGGGTGTGTGTGTGTGCCCTGCGGTGGGCTGGCACCTTGCCCAGGATTTGTTCCTGCCTTGTGCCCTGTGCTGGCTGGGATTGGCTCCAGCAGACCCCCGTGACCCTGTGTTAGGATATAGCGCAGTGAAAGGCAACCTTTTTTGAGCTGTGGCGCACTAAGTCCAAAAAGTTTCTTTCGCGGTGCATCTGAGGGACTGCCCATAAATAAAGTCGTGACGACACAATCTATGGACAATCGCCAATAAAAACAGTTAATTTTACAAGTTTGAAAGACATTTTATTAATAAAGGAATCAAAGGATAAATCTTAAATTTAATTAATGTGAACGTTGAGATTGTTTTTCAGCACATATGAGATTGATGTTTGCATGTTCTCCCCGTGTCTGCGTGGGTTTCCTCCGGGCGCTCCAGTTTCCTCCCACAGTCCAAAGACATGCAGGTTAGGTGGATTGGCGATTCTAAATTGGCCCTAGTGTGTGCTTGGTGTGTGGGTGTGTTTGTGTGTGTCCTGTGGTGGGTTGGCACCCTGCCCAGGATTGCTTCCTGCCTTGTGCCCTGTGTTGGCTGGGATTGGCTCCAGCAGACCCCCATGACCCTGTGTTCAGATTCAGCGGGTTGGAAAATGGATGGATGGATGAGATTGATGCAAGGATCAATTTTCGAAAGACAGACGCGCATTTCCTTGTCGATCATTTGAAGTCTCTCGCGTTTCTTAGACTTCATTTCCGTAATCTGTACAGTGAGCGAGATCTTCTAACAACGAGACTTTTTAAGTCTCACGTGATGTGTTTTTGACACCGCTGGTGTTGATATTATGATGAATGGTGAACAACGAAAATTTTAACTTGCATTCAAAATAAATACATTCGTTTATTCAACAATCTGATTAACCGTTATCTGTTTTTCCAACATAAAATATTTTTTTTAAACATTATCTTTTTAATCAATTTTAAATATTTTACAAAAGTTTTCGCGGCGCCCCTAGAAAATGCACCGGTTGCCCAACAGTGATAGCGGGTTGGAAAATGACTGACTGAATGGATCCTCATAATTATTGCACTGACTCTATGTATATCTTCATATTGTCATCTGGCATTTTTTGTGTGGTTTCAGAAGCCTGTTTGTGTCATTTCTAAAGCATCAAAGGGCCAACGTCTCAGGTTTTGACCAATTTCACCGAATCCCTGGCTTCTCTTGAGTATTTACTGCACCCATGGAGTGAATTTCATGATATAAATAGGACTTAAGGTCCATCGAGTGCGTGTGTAGATAATGATTCAAGGAAAGAATTATATGAAACATGCAATACAAAATAAAAACTGAATTACCATCAGACATAGAGAAGTATATAATAGGCATAAAACAAGAGGAGTCTGCACACACTGGCAATTTCATACATTAGTGGCTGAATATATTTAATTAGGAAATATGAGTGACATGTAATTCAGGCTCTTCTGTGTAATACTGCATATTTGTATAAGGTGTAAACAGTTTTATTTCATAAAATTAAAAATTGCATTTAAATTGCATGATAGGAAATTAAAGCAATGGTTTTACATTTCCCCTCAATTCACATTTTATATTAAAAAAATGAAGTAAACATATATATTATTTATATTTCGGCATCTACCTTAATGCAGATCCTTTTGGCGTGGCAATCCCATAGCCTTTGGAGTCCAGGTTTCCTCCCACTTTCATGGTATCGCAGGGTTTTCGCTGTTCAATGTATTCGTTCATAGTGGACTCCAACAGATAGGCATACTTCCCTTTTGATTTTCTTACCCTGACAACTCCCTCATCCGTTGTTTTTACAAATACAGATGGCTCTGCCGCTTTCATGTAGGACCACATCTTTTCAAACACTGCAATTTTGGATCTCTGAAGAGATAATGTGAATACCGTTATCTTAAAAAACATCTGGAAAGAAGACATCAGGAAACAGTTAAAACAAGCAAGTCGGATTCAAGTCTAGTCTGTATTTTTTTTTTTCCGTAAAATTGTTCAGGCATACTTTATGACTTTCAGTAAATCATAAGCACAACAGAAAACAAGAAAACGACACAAGTCCCATCTGGAGCTAACCCATACACCAAGGAGTTGTAATCCATCACTTGACACTGTCTTACTGCTTAAACAAAGAGGCTACGATTTATAACATTGCCATTCACTGTAGCATGAGACTCGTCATCCATTTTGTCAGACATTTATTCTTCACGTCTTCCTGACATTAGACTGTCTGACTAAGTGAACGAGCCTCCATATTTAGTGAGGAGTTTTGAGCTCAATAGCCCTCAAAGTTGCATAAAAGTGTTACCTGCCTGATTCAAATCAAAAGTAATGTCTCTCCTTCTGGTTTATATATGTACTAGTCATTTAGCCCGTTACAATAACGGGCGCCAGAACAGTAGTACATAAACATTAGTAGGAACAGTCTATATTAAATGGCAAGGGACTTTGACCTCATTCTGTTTGTTGGTCGTATTTTTCTTTGTCTTTCAGCCTTTCTTTTGCTGATGTTTACTTTCTGAGCTGACCGTTCTTCGTGGGCTGCCGCCGTGTATTGTGTGTCTTTAATTTTCTGTGACAGTAATACTGTCTTGTACGGCTCTATTCAATAAGGGCACGCACAAAAAGGCGAGCTTCAAAAGGGCGACCTCAATTGAGCGCAGCGAATAAAGGTGTTCGTAGATAATTTAGTTCAAATGGCTCTGGAATATGTGAAGAGCAACAAAGGTGCAGATCTTTATTTACGCGCGCCTTTATTCACTGCGCCCAATTGAGGTCGCCCTTTTGAGGCTCGCCTTTTTGTGCGCGCCCTTATTGAAGGATACCGTCTTGTACGTCCGCTGGCTTGTACGTCTGTAATATACCTTTAATTTTCTCTGGCGGTAATACAGGCGTGCGCGTCGGTAATATGCCTTTAATCTCCTCTGACAGTAATACTGGCTTGTATGTGGCTGTAATATGAGTCACTGTATTGTGTACCTTTAATTTCCTCTCGCAGTAATACTGGTTTGTATTTCCGTAAAACGCCTCTAACTTTCTCTGACAGTAATATCGCGCATCGCACCGTGCCCCGCGCATGCACACTTCACCAGAAGACACCTGGACGCACACAGGGATTTTATTAAAGAGGATATACGAGGGTAAATCAAAAAGTCAAGGGAATTTGAAAGTTACATGGAATCTGCAATGGATAGAAGGTGACGCAGTACAACAGGTTTATGATGGCGTATGGGTACTTAGAACACACACAGCGCTCTGCCATTAGTCTAATTGAAGCTAAGCTCAAATGAACTTGGATTTTTAGAACATTAGAACAATCTAGATGAGAACAGGCCATTCAGCCCAACAAAGCTCACCAGTCCTATCCACTTATTTCTTCCAAAAAAAACCATCAAGTCGAGTTTTGAACGTCCCTAAAGTCTGACTGTCCACCACACTACTTGGTCACTTATTCCAAGTGTCTGTGGTTCTCTGTGTCCAAATGTTTGTGTGTAGTACTAGGGTGATTACATCTTGCCTGAAGAAGGGGCCTGAGTTGCCTCAAAAGCTTGCATATTATCATCCTTTTAGTTAGCCAATAAAAGGTGCCATTTTGCTTGACTTCTCACTAATGTTTGTGTGAAATTTACCCTTCACAAGTTTCCAACTGTGTCCCCAAGTTCTTGATGAACTCATTTTAAAGTCACCGTCTCGATCCACTGCACTAATTCCCTTCATAATTTTAAGCACTTCAGTCAGGTCTCCTCTTCATCTTCTTTTGCTTAAACAGTAAAGGCTCAGCTCTTTTAATCTTTCCTCATAACTCATCCCCTGTAGTCCTGGAATCAGCCTAGTCGCTCTTCTCTGGGCCTTTTCTAGTGCTGCTTCTTCTTCTTCTTTCGGCTGCTCCCATTAAGGGTTGCCACAGCGGATCATCTTCTTCCATATCTTTCTGTCCTCTGTATCTTGCTCTGTCACACCCATCACCTGCATGTCCTCTCTCATCACATCCATAAACCTTCTCTTAGGCCTTCCTCTTTTCCTCTTCCCTGGCAGGTCTATCCTTAGCATCCTTCTCCCAATATACCCCTCATCTCTCCTCTGCACATGTCCAAACCAATGCAATCTCGCCTCTCTGACTTTGTCTCCCAACCGTCCCACCTGAGCTGACCTTCTAATGTCCTCATTTCTAATCCTGTTCATCCTTGTCACACCCAATGCAAATCTTAGCATCTTTAACTCTGCCACCTCCAGCTCTGTCTCCTGCTTTCTGGTCAGTGCCACCGTCTCCAGCCCATATAACATAGCTGGTCTCACTACCGTCCTGTAGACCTTCCCTTGCACTCTTGGTGATACCCGTCTGTCACAAATCACTCCTGACACTCTTCTCCACCCACTCCACCCTGTCTGCACTCTCTTCTTCACCTCTCTTCCACAATCCCCATTACTCTTTACTGTTGATCCCAAGTATTTAAACTCATCCACCTTCACCATCTCTACTCCCTGCATCCTCACCATTCCACTGACCTTCCTCTCATTCACACACATGCATTCTGTCTTGGTGGTCCTACTGACCTTCATTCCTCTCCTCTCCAGAGCAGATATCCACCTCTCCAGAGTCTCCTCAACCTGCTCCCTACTATGGATTTGTTCTGTTCTGTGTATTGTATTGTATTGACCCCCCTTCTTTTGACACCCACTGCACACCCAACCTACCTTGTATGGGGTCTCTCTTTGAACTGCCTTTCCCGAGGTTTCTTCCATTTTTCCCTACTAGTTTTTTTTTGGGAGTTTTTCCTTGTCTTCTTAGAGAGTCAAGGCTGGGGGGCTGTCAAGAGGCAGGGCCTGTTAAAGCCCATTGCGGCACTTCTTGTGTGATTTTGGGCTATACAAAAATAAACTGTATTGTATTGTACTATAGCTACAGATCACAATGTCATCAGCAAACATCACAGTCCACGGGGACTCCTGTCTAATCTCATCTCTTGCTAGTGCTGCTATGTCCTTTTTATATTCTGGAGACCAGAACTGCACCAAGTACTCCAGATGAGGCCTCGCCAATGTGTTATAAAGGTTGAGCAGAACCTCCTGTGACTTGTACTCCACACATCAAGACGCTATATAACCTGACATTCTGTTAGCCATCTTAATAGCTTTTGAACACCATCTGGAAGTCGATAGCTTAGAGTCCACTATGACTCCTAAATCCTTCTCATGAGGTGTACTCTCGATTTTCTGACCACCCATTGTGAATTCAAACCTCACATTTTTACTCCCTATGTGTAATTCTTTACATTTACTGACATTAAATTCCATCTGCCACACGTCTGCCAAAGCCTGTATGCTGTCCAAGTCCTTATTTAGCCAAGTTTCTGTTATTGCTATAATATCATAATTATGCTCTGCTACATACAACTCTAACTCACTTGCCTTATTTTTGAGCACAGTTATTTTTGGGCACAATTACCGACTCCTTTTCCCTTTAAACCCATAGACTTGACTAAGTACAGCTGAAAGTGCAACGATGCCACTTCCTGTCTGATCCAAAAGCCCCGCCTCTTCCACCTCCACCATTAAATAACAACAGATGAATCCAGAAGGGCGGCACGGTGGCACAGTGGTAGCGCTGCTACCTCGCAGTTAGCAGACCTGGGTTCACTTCCCTGGTCCTCCCTGCGTTGAGTTTGCATGTTCTCCCCGTGTCTGCGTGGGTTTCCTCCCACAGTCCAAAGACATGCAGGTTAGGTGGATTGGCGATCCTAAATTATCCTTGGTGTGTGCTTGGTGTGTGTGTGTGTTTGCCCTGCGGTGGGTGGGCACCCTGCCCAGGATTTGTTCCTGCCTTGTGCCCTGTGCTGGCTGGGATTGGCTCCAGCAGACCCTTGTGACCCTGTATTTGGATATAACGGGTTGGATAATGGATGGATGGATGGATGGATGAATTCAGTGGGGAACCCGCATTTGTGTGAGACGTTGTTCCTCAGCAGAAGTGAACCTTATAATTGACAGACCCATCTTTGGATTCACTCGATTTCGTTCTTTTTCATTCACAGATTTTTTATGGACATTTTGCTGTTGTCTGTTGTTGCCCAGCATTGCTCACCATAGATGCTGGTCATATCAGAAAGTTATTACCTGAATTCTGCATGAAAACACGAGATTACATTTTTTAGGTCCACCAATACAAACTACATGGGGTAAGTAACACAAAAAAAATCATTATTTTTTTAAAATGCAAGGCTAATAATTGCAAGTGTGTTGTAACCTTTGATTCTCTTTAGCTTTTTTAAGTTACATTAATTATACACTAAAATCCCCAGAAACTGCTTAGAGTAATAAACATCCCTTACCCTAAAGAATTCTTTTGTCGATCCTGCATCGAGTGTCCCATATGCAATCTCGGTCTGTTTGGCAAGATCTTCTGCACTCTCGATCGGTGATACCATCCTCTCGACTGTCAGGAAGGCTGCCAGATTGGCAGTGTAAGAAGAGATTATGATTAAGGTAAAGAACCACCAGACACCTCCAACAATACGGCCAGAGAGGGATCTAATGAAAAAGATGGAATAAGAATAAGATTTAGGGAGAGGGGGTTACAAGGGGGGAAAAAATCCAATTCAGATTTTGGTCAAAATGTAAAAGAATGAATAAGCATGAGAGAGCCCTCCATATCATCTTAGGACAAAGACACATTTTTTACTTCATTTACACCTCTGCTCCCCAATTTAAAATTACAGATCAACATCATTAAAGTGCACATTGCAGACTTTCATTTAAGGGGATTTGCGTACTTTCCGGTCAAACCACGGCCATCTTAACAGCAGCATAGGCCCCTGGGAAAAGTAATGTACTGGGGACCCCTGTTTTGACAGCAAAACAGAAACATCAGAAACATCCTGGGGCCCCCGTGCCCACTGTGCCCATACGTTAAGACGGCCCTGGGTCACACCATGTAGAAACAACAACACCTTTAATACATGATCCGCCATTTTAGGGCATGATGTTTTGTTACACAACATTTCATCATATTGGATTTAATTTGGTGTTTTTGAACCTGATCAACAGAGAAGAGCCTTTAATGTCAGTAGCCATACCACCTGCACATCAGAAGAGGTCATCTACCGTAAATGAGACGGTACAAACATTACTCCTTAACAATCTCTAGATGATAATGTCTGTTGAACAAACAGGTATCGCTAGCTAAGTGGAGGTAAGGTGCGCTCCAACACGTGGTGAGAGGTACAGGGACTCGAACGGAGACTGGCGAGTGAATGAAGAGGGCCCTGCCCTGCTCCCTACTCCCTTCGGCCCGCAGCGTCTCTCTCAGATTCACGAAAAAAAATTGGTGCCGCAACCGAACTATGACACTTTGAGCAATGAGAGAAGAAGCAAAATCAACTGGAATGTTCAAGCAAATAATAGAAAAAAAACCCGATCTAAATCCATGAAGTAGTTCTCTCGTGAAAAGCGGACAGACATACAGAGAGAGACATTGGATTTTATATATAAACTACTCAAAAAAATGAAAGGATAGATAGATGAAAGGCACTATATAATAGATAGATAGATAGATAGATAGATATGAAAGGCACTATATAATAGATAGATAGATAGATAGATAGATAGATAGATAGATAGATAGATAGATAGATAGATAGATAGATAGTGTCACAGTTTGAGGCCCTTGTCGTCCTCTTGAACCTTCTGACTCGACTCCAGACACCAGGTAAAAGTCCAAATATTACTTTTATTGGAACAATACCGTGCACAAAGCACCCTCCACTCCACAATATTCATAAATCAATAAACACTACAATAATCAATCCTCCACACTCCCAGACACTTCGCCACCCTTCCTCCCAGCTCAGCTCAGTGTACTGGTTTCCCAGAGTCCTTTATATAGTCCCTGACCCGGAAGTGTTTCTCCCTTCTGTCCATGTGATCATGAACACTTCCGGGTCGGATAAAAAGCTCCTTTCTTCAACCCGGAAGCACGTCGTTTCCTCTTGTCATGTGATCATGACGCACCTCCGGGTTATAGGGCAAGTAAGAGTCCAGCAGTCTCCCCACAGCAACTCCTCGTGGTCCCCATGGTATCCAGCAGGGCTGTGCATATAAACTATAAATTCCATGAGGCCCTGCTGGAATTTGGGGAACATCCACGCTGTTGGGAGAGCTCCATCTGGCGGCCTGGGGGTGAGGGCTGGAATATTTAGCTGGCCACACACCACAATAGATAATATATAATAGATATAATAGGAACCCTTTTTAATGAGAGTATAGCATCAAGTCAATGACACTTATGGGCTATTGATCTGCTCAGTTCAGTAGCAGAGGGTCTTGTTCATCAGTTTCAGCTGCTTTGGTGCGCTAGAGGGGCAACACTGAGACGACCCCCAAAACAGAAATGAATGGTTTAACAGGTGGAGGGAGGCCACTGACATTTTTCCCATCCTCATCTGTTTTGTCACTCGTTTTGCATTTGGCTACGGTCAGTGGCACTACTGGTAGCATGAGGCCATACCTGGACCCTACAGAGGTGGCACAGGTAGTCCATGATGGCACATCAATACGTGTCATTGCCAGAAGGTTTGCTGTGTCTCCCAGGACAGTCTGAAGGGCATGGAGGAGATTCCAGAAGGCAGACAGGCAGTTACTCTAGGAAAGCTGGACAGGGCCCCTCGTTGAAGGTCCTTAACCCATCAGCAGGACCCACTGGTATCTGCTCCTTTGAGCAAGGAGGAACAGGATGAGCACTGCCAGAGCCTACAAAATGACCTACAGCAGGCAGGCAGGCCACTGATGTGAATGTCTCTGAGCAAACAGTCAGAAACAGACTTCATGAGGGTGGCCTGAGGGCCCAACGTCCTCTAGTGGTCCCTGTGCTCACTTGCTGGCACCATGGATTGGCATTTGCCATAGAATACAGGAATTGTATTCTCCACAATTTGATTGCGGAGATCTACAGAGAGATCCTTGGACCTCATGACTTGGTATTTGTGAATTGTGAGACTTTATATCCACGGGTGCACATCAGACTTTCTAAATGATGTCCACTCAGTTCAGTTTACCACAGTTGAACTTCAGTCAAGTTCTGGAAACATCTCATGGAGACTTAAAGCAAACAAGAGGCACCTGAGTGCAACAGAGTGTAACTACAGACCACAATACCTATGAGGTCGGTCACACAACGGCCCAATGTCACAAAATACCCTCAACGCCAGCCATGACATGCCCATTGCATTACACTGTGGATGAGATTAGGGTAATGGGAGGGATAGATAGATAGATAGATAGATAGATAGATAGATAGATAGATAGATAGATAGATAGATAGATAACAATAATAATAATAATAATAAATTTTATTTATATTGCACTTTATATTTTAGCAATCCCAAAGTGCTACAGAGTAAAAATAGAATAATAAAATAAAAAAAAAGAACAGAAGAGTCTATAAAATACTTTAACAAAATGACTTTCTAAAAAGATGAGTTTTTAGGTTTCGCTTAAAGGCCTCAGTCGACTGTGGGGCTCTCAGGTAATCAGGGAGGGCATTCCACAGCCTCGGCGCCACCGATGAAAACGCCCTGTCAACCATGCTGCTGAGCTTAGTTCTGGGGACTTGAAGAGTGTTAGTGAGTACAGAGCGGAGGGAACGTAAGGAGTTATGGGGGGTAAGGAGTTCCTGTAGATAAAGAGGGGCATGTCCATAAATGCACTGATGGGTAAGAAGGGAGACCTTGTACTCTATTCTGAATGAAACAGGGAGCCAGTGAAGGGTTTTCAGGATTGGGGTAATGTGATCATACTTTCGCACCCTCATCAGGATCCTGGCAGCGCTGTTCTGAATATACTGGAGTCTCTGGATACTCTTGCCAGGAATCCCAATGAGGAGTGCATTACAGTAATCCAGCCTGGAAGAGACAAAGGCATGGACGAGCTTCTCTGCATCTGCCAGGGTGAGTAATGGGCGGAGTTTGGCGATGTTCTTGAGATGGTAAAAAGATGACTTACAGAGATATTTGATGTGGGTGTCAAAAGTAAGTTGGGAGTCCATTCTAACACCCAAATTAGTAACAGATGTGGAAAGAGGAATATTTTGGCCAGAGAAAGTAATACTGGTGATGGTAGATAGATAGATAGATAGATAGATAGATAGATAGATAGATAGATAGATAGATAGATAGATAGATGAAAGGCAAAATATAAGAGATAGATAGATAGATAGATAGATAGATAGATAGATAGATAGATAGATAGATGTGAAAGGCACTATATGATAGATAGATAGATAGATGAAAGGCAAAATATAAGAGGTAGATAGATAGATGTGAAAGTCACTATATGATAGATAGATAGATAGATAGATAGATAGATAGATAGATAGATAGATAGATAGATAGATGAAAGGCAAAATATAAGAGGTAGATAGATAGATGTGAAAGGCACTATAGATAGATAGATAGATAGATAGATAGATAGATAGATAGATAGATAGATAGATAGATAGATGAAAGGCAAAATATAAGAGATAGATAGATAGATAGATAGATAGATAGATAGATAGATAGATAGATAGATAGATAGATAGATAGATAGATAGATGTGAAAGGCACTATATGATAGATAGATAGATAGATAAATAGATGAAAGGCACTATATGATAGATAGATAGATAGATAGATAGATAGATAGATAGATAGATAGATAGATAGATAGATAGATAGATAGATGAAAGGCAAAATATAAGAGGTAGATAGATAGATGTGAAAGGCACTATAGATAGATAGATAGATAGATAGATAGATAGATAGATAGATAGATAGATGTGAAAGTCACTATATGATAGATAGATAGATAGATAGATAGATAGATAGATAGATAGATAGATAGATAGATAGATAGATAGATGAAAGGCAAAATATAAGAGGTAGATAGATAGATAGATAGATAGATAGATAGATAGATAGATAGATAGATAGATAGATGAAAGGCAAAATATAAGAGATAGATAGATAGATAGATAGATAGATAGATAGATAGATAGATAGATAGATAGATAGATAGATAGATAGATAAATGGATGAAAGGCACTATATAATAGATAGATAGATAGATAGATAGATAGATAGATAGATAGATAGATAGATAGATAGATAGATAGATGAAAGGCAAAATATAAGAGATAGATAGATGTGAAAGGCACTATAGATAGATAGATAGATAGATAGATAGATAGATAGATAGATAGATAGATAGATAGATAGATGTGAAAGGCACTATATGATAGATAGATAGATAGATAGATAGATAGATAGATAGATAGATAGATAGATAGATAGATAGATGAAAGGCACTATATAATAGACAGATAGATAGATAGATAGATAGATAGATAGATAGATAGATAGATAGATAGATAGATAGATAGATAGATAGATAAATGGATGAAAGGCACTATATAATAGATAGATAGATAGATAGATAGATAGATAGATAGATAGATAGATAGATAGATAGATAGATAGATGAAAGGCAAAATATAAGAGATAGATAGATGTGAAAGGCACTATAGATAGATAGATAGATAGATAGATAGATAGATAGATAGATAGATAGATAGATAGATAGATAGATAGATAGATAGATAGATGTGAAAGGCACTATATGATAGATAGATAGATAGATAGATAGATAGATAGATAGATAGATAGATAGATAGATGAAAGGCACTATATAATAGACAGATAGATAGATAGATAGATAGATAGATAGATAGATAGATAGATAGATGAAAGGCAAAATATAAGAGATAGATAGATAGATAGATAGATAGATAGATAGATAGATAGATAGATAGATAGATAGATGTGAAAGGCACTATATGATAGATAGATAGATGAAAGGCACTATATGATAGATAGATAGATAGATAGATAGATAGATAGATAGATAGATAGATAGATAGATAGATGTGAAAGGCACTATATGATAGATAGATATAGATAGATAGATAGATAGATGAAAGGCACTATATGATAGATAGATAGATAGATGAAAGGCAAAATATAAGAGGTAGATAGATAGATGTGAAAGGCACTATAGATAGATAGATAGATAGATAGATAGATAGATAGATAGATAGATAGATAGATAGATAGATGTGAAAGTCACTATATGATAGATAGATAGATAGATAGATAGATAGATAGATAGATAGATAGATAGATAGATGTGAAAGGCACTATATGATAGATAGATAGATAGATGAAAGGCACTATATAATAGATAGATAGATAGATGTGAAAGGCACTATATGATAGATAGATGAAAGGCACTATATGATAGATAGATAGATAGATAGATAGATGTGAAAGGCACTATATGATAGATAGATAGATAGATAGATAGATAGATGAAAGGCACTATATGATAGATAGATAGATAGATAGATAGATAGATAGATAGATATATAGATAGATAGATAGATAGATAGATAGATAGATGAAAGGCACTATATGATAGATAGATAGATAGATAGATAGATAGATAGATAGATAGATAGATAGATAGATAGATAGATAGATGTGAAAGGCACTATCTGATAGATAGATAGATAGATAGATAGATAGATAGATAGATAGATAGATAGATAGATGAAAGGCACTATATGATAGATAGATAGATAGATAGATAGATAGATAGATAGATAGATAGATAGATAGATAGATAGATGAAAGGCACTATAGATAGATAGATAGATAGATAGATAGATAGATAGATAGATAGATAGATAGATAGATAGATAGATAGATTGTTTTGCCCTTAAGGGGTATTAAATAGCAGTAGGTATCTGTTCCTCATCAGACACAGTGGATCCTTTATTAATAAAACCGAGGACAGCCTTTAACCTCGCATGTTCAAATCTTACAAACTTCTCATCACATCCATTTGCATTTCACACAATTCCACCTTCCGGCCCCATCGCCATCTCTGCCGCAGCTGCTTAGTGGATGCAGGAGGTGGGCCATTGGCCAGATTGTACTCTTCAGCCAAGAGGGCTTTTCACCAAACTAGAATTGAAAGCACTCCATTCACGCTCTTGTTTGTTCCTTTCACGAATGCTGGAGCTGTCTGATATGTTTAATGTACTCAAACGTCGGCCCTTATTCTCTGTAAACCGCTTTTCTTGATAAGAGCTGCTGCTAATTCTCCACCATCTTACACAAATGCTTTTCTTCAGATGCAGTATTGGGACAACATGCAAAGAAATCTAAAATGCAGGTTGTGTTTTAATGCAGGTTTTGGTGACTAAATAGGTTTATGAGTTTTTCATATGTATATGTATTTTGGGTGCAGTCAATAAGTGTGTTTTATAAAGTGTTTTTTGTAAGGGTGCAGATTTTTTTTCTTTGTTTCAGATGGTTTACATTCCTAATTCAGAATTTGCTTGGGCTGCCGTGAGAGATCAATCTTAATTCTATTACAAACTCTGAGAGTTGTGCCTGTGTACTAATTTATTCCATAATGTAAATATAATAACTAGCAGTCAGGGTGAAGAGCATTCAGGCAAACAAACTATCTGTCCATCCTTAATGTGACTGGTAACATTTTGAATTTGTTTCTCCTTCAGATACGTCTGTGCGCCTGGTGTGGGGGGTGGGGGGGTTGTCTTCCTGGCTCTGCAGAGGTAAGCAATACCACACCGGGATGACAGGGGGTGCTCACGTTAACAGTCTCTCCGTCTTTGCCTGCAGCTCCAAGAACCCGCCAAGTGAAGACATACAGACAGATGTTGAATTATATATATATATATATATATATATATATATATATATATATATATAGAGAGAGAGAGAGAGAGAGAGAGAGAGAGAGAGAGAGAGAGATGATGTTATTTGTTCAGGCTTTTCTGCTAGTATAGAATTTAGTATTTTACTCTGGCTTATTGTCTTTTATTCTATTTAATGATTTGTATGTCTTGTATTTATCTGTTTTAGTGTTCTACGCAGAACATATTTGTATCCAACGTTACATATACCCTGTTGTTCTTTATAAGACTCCGTGAAGTGCCTTGAGCATGGGAAAGGCGCTATAAAAATAAAATATATTATTATTATTTTTATTTTGTTTTATTATTTTATCATTACAGCATTGTCTACAGATCAACTTGACTGATAAGGACACTGCAGGGGGTCCAGAGCGGCAGGGGGAATGCTGTTGATGTATGACAGCACAAGCTTAAACAGCAATCATTTAGAAAAGCCATACATTTCAGAAGATTTCAACATGTCAAATGTGATTCATTATCAGTCCAATTGGATGTGATTAATAACAGGAGAAAGTTATTGTACAGATGTTGAAATAGATAAGGAGAAATGCTGACAAGTTTTAAAAAAAAATATATCTGGCTGCTTCATATTCTAAAGCGTCGCTCCATTGTAACATAAAACAGAGTCAACAAATAGCTTATAAATATTGTTTATTAAGCCGTTAATATTATGATGGACTTTTCTCTGTGGATAACAGCATGACAAATTTCAGCGTCATAAATGCAATAAATTACTTTCACTTTATGTGGAAATATTTTTAATCTTCTTCTCCTTCTTCTTCCGGCTGCTCCCGTTAGGGGTTGCCACAGTGGATCATCTTCTTCCATATCTTATGTGGAAGTATTTTTAATGCAATACAAATGACCTGAGATTTGTCATTTTAAAATAAAAAAAGTTTCCATCAGTACTGCACAGACTTCCTTAAAAGTGTTCGGCCGTATTGTAATTTTTATGTGGTAATTGTGATCTACAGCATCACTGAATATTCGGCAATGATAAAGGATTGTTTTAAAAAGAGAAAAGAAAAACATTCTGATTCTGCACAGGAGCAACATCTCCAGCTCAGCCTGGCAATGACGGATCACCTTATTATCCTCGCTAGCCCACCTATTGGGATTAATAAAGTATCTATCTATCTATCTATCTATCTATCTATCTATCTATCTATCTATCTATCTATCTATCTATCTATCTATCTATCTATCTATCTATCTATCTATCTATCTATCTATCTATCTATCATATAGTGCCTTTCACTCTATCTATCTATCTATCTATCTATCTATCTATCTATCTATCTATCTATCTATCTATCTATCTATCTATCTATCTATCTATCTATCTATCTATCTATCTATCTATCTATCTATCTATCTATCTATCTAGTCAACATACCATCTCTCTCCATGTCGACTCATTATTGCTAAAGCACAGTAAGTCAGTACGCAACCTTAGAGTAGACCACCTGGACCCACTGCAGTTGGCCTGTTAGACAAAGATCGAAGTGGAGGAAGCAATCATCTCTCTGCTCCTGTTGATTAGCGGGTCCGGAGCTTAGAAGAAAGGCCGGTTTTTAAATAAATAATCGTCGTGGTAGTGCGGCCGGAGCGGTTCTCGGATGTGATGTGCTACGGGGCGTTTCCTTGCTTAAGTGCACTTTTTCCACATTTTGTTATGTTACAGCCTTATTCCAAAATGGATTAAATTCATTTTTTTCCTCAGAATTCTACACACAACACCCCATAATGACAACGTGAAAAAAGTTTACTTGAGATTTTTGCAAATTTATTAAAAATAAAAAAATTGAGAAAGCACATGTCCATAAGTATTCACCGCCTTTGCCATGAAGCTCAAAATTGAGCTCAGGTGCATCCTGTTTCCTCTGATCATCCTTGAGATGTTTCTGCAGCTTAATTGGAGTCCACCTGTGGTAAATTCAGTTGACCGGACATGATTTGGAAAGGCACACACCTGTCTATATAAGGTCCCACAGTTGACAGTTCATGTCAGAGCACAAACCAAGCATGAAGTCAAAGGAATTGTCTGTAGACCTCCGAGACAGGATTGTCTCGAGGCACAAATCTGGGGAAGGTTACAGAAAAATTTCTGCTGCTTTGAAGGTCCCAATGAGCACAGTGGCCTCCATCATCCGTAAGTGGAAGAAGTTCAAAACCACCAGGACTCTTCCTAGAGCTGGCCGGCCATCTAAACTGAGCGATTGGGGGAGGAGGGCCTTAGTCAGGGAGGTGACCAAGAACCCGATTGTCACTCTGTCAGAGCTCCAGAGGTCCTCTGTGGAGAGGGGAGAACCTTCCAGAAGGGCAACCATCTCTGCAGCAATCCACCAATCAGGCCTGTATAGTAGAGTGGCCAGATGGAAGCCACTCCTTAGTAAAAGGCACATGGTAGCCCGCCTGGAGTTTGCCAAAAGGCACCTGAAGGACTCTCAGACCATGTGAAAGAAAATTCTCTGGTCTGATGAGACAAAGATTGAACTCTTTGGTGTGAATGCCAGGCGTCACGTTTGGAGGAAACCAGGCACCGCTCATCACCAGGCCAATACCATCCCTACAGTGAAGCATGGTGGTGGCAGCATCATACTGTGGGGATGTTTATCATCGGCAGGGACTGGGAGACTAGTCAGGATAAAGGGAAAGATGACTGCAGCAATGTACAGAGACATCCTGGATGAAAACCTGCTCCAGAGCGCTCTTGACCTCAGACTGGGGCGACGGTTCATCTTTCAGCAGGACAACGACCCTAAGCACACAGCCAAGATATCAAAGGAGTGGCTTCAGGACAACTCTGTGAATGTCCTTGAGTGGCCCAGCCAGAGCCCAGACTTGAATCCGATTGAACATCTCTGCAGAGATCTTAAAATGGCTGTGCACCGACGCTTCCCATCCAACCTGATGGAGCTTGAGAGGTGCTGCAAAGAGGAATGGGCCAAACTGGCCAAGGATAGGTGTGTCAAGCTTGTGGCATCATATTCAAAAAGACTTGAGGCTGGAATTGCTGCCAAAGGTGCATCGACAAAGTATTGAGGAAAGGCTGTGAATACTTATGTACATGGGATTTCTCAGTTTTTTTATTTTTTAATAAATTTGCAAAAACCTCAAGTAAACTTTTTTCACGTTGTCATTATGGGGTGTTGTGTGCAGAATTCTGAGGAAAAAAATGAATTTAATCCATTTTGGAATAAGGCTGTGACATAACAAAATGTGGAAAAAGTGATGCGCTGGGAATACTTTCCGGATGCACTGTAGTAGGAGCGCGAGTGCGGAGGGAGGAAAAAAGATTGGAAGGAAAGAACGGAGGAGGAGGAAGAAAGGGAAGCTGGAATCTGAAAGCCAGAGTGAGAGCGAGAGTGGGCTTGCAGTATTTTTGACAGACAGCTGGGAGAAGAACCCCTAGTAGATTGTTTGGCTGTCACTCGGGGGGCAGGAAGTAGTGGTCGCTCCTTCTGAGCACTTGTGAGGAGATGGAGTGACCGGAAGGCGGTTGGCTCGCCGTATAAGGCGGGAGTCAGAGGCTTGGGAGGTGGAAGCCCCAGCGTGAGCGCCCTGGTTGCTGAAGAACCCAAGTCTCGGTCTGGAGGAGCTAAACGAAGCCAGGGATCAGGAAGCTTCCAGATCAGCAGAAGCAGGAGAAGGTCAGTTGCAGGTAGGGTGACTCCCCTGGTGGACAGACCGGATGGGGAGTTTTATTTTTAAAGGGCTGCATCTAACTATAGTTTTAACCTCCTTTTTAAAGGATTTATTTATTGGGTTTTAACTTGGGCGGCATGGTGGTGCAGTGGGTGGTGCTGTTGCCTCGCAGTTAGGAGACCCGGGTTCGCTTCCCGGGTTCTCCCTGCGCGGAGTTTGCACGTTCTCCCCGTGTCTGCGTGGGTTTCCTCCCACAGTCCAACAACATGCTGGTTAGGTGCATTGGCGATCCTAGCTTGTCCCTAGTGGGTGCTTGGTGTGTGTGTGCGCTCTGCGGTGGGCTGGCGCCCTGCCCAGGGTTTGTTTCCTGCCTTGCACCCTGTGCTGGCTGGGATTGGCTCCGGCAGACCCCCGTGACCCTGTAGTTAGGATATAGCGGGTTGGGTAATGGATGGAAGGATGGGTTTTAACCTCCACATTTTCACTGTTTTTAATGGATTATTTATTTCTGGACATTTGCCCTGCACTATTTATGTGGACACTGGCTTTGTTGTTTGTAATAAAAGCACTTTTCCACCTTTCCCCTTGCTTCATTTTGGTGTCCTCATTGTCCAGCTCATCTGGTTACATTACAGATGGTGTTGGGTTCAAGAGCTCCCAAAAGGGAGATGGGAGCCTAGAGCTGAACCTGCATTGGTCACAACTCCACAAGGCTTATTCTCACCTGGACAAAGCTGGCCGCACTGTGAGTACTCTGTTATTTGATATCTCCAGAGCCTTCAATACAATACAATATAATACAATACAATTTATTTTTGTATAGCCCAAAATCACACAAGAAGTGCTGCAATGGGCCCTGTCTCTTGACAGCCCTCCAGCCTCGACTCTCTAAGAAGATGAGGAAGAACTCTCAAAAAAAAAAAAACTTGTAGGGAAAAAAATGGAAGAAACCTTGGGAAAGGCAGTTCAAAGAGAGACCCCTTTCCAGGTAGGTTGGGCGTGCAGTGGGTGTCAAAAGAAGGGGGTCAATACAATACAATACACAGAACAGAACAAATCCTCAATACAGTATAAAAATAAAAATTTTACAAATACGGAGCAGAATTTAACAGTAGATGATATCACATAGTAGGATTTGGATTTGTTCAGAGTTCTGGAGACCTCAGCCATCAAGCTGCCTCCCCCCATTGGCCATTCCACAACTGAATCAGCACTGGGCCAGCCAATCCAATGAAAGGACCCCTCTAACCCACAATTCCTGTGATCCTCCAATACCATCCAGACACCCCTGTTAAGGGGTCAACTCAGAGAAGTGCAGGTGGAAAAGCATCTGGTGTCCTGGATGATGGACCATCTGTCAGGAATACCACCAGTTTGTGAGACTCGAGGACTGTGTGAGCAACACTGGAGCACCCCAAGGAGCAGGCCTGTCTGCTTTATTCTCCACTCTGTACACCTCAGACTAGAAATAGAACAGCAGGTCAGGTCACTAAGAAGACATTCTGAGATGATTCTGTACTTACGGGATGTATGGATAAAGGGGATGAGACAGAGGAGAGGAGTCAGGGGGAGAACTTTGCTTGTTGGTGCACAGAGAATTGTCTGCATCTTAACATCAGCAAAACCAAGGATCTGCTTATTGACTTTAAGCCTCTACAGTATGTCCAGTCACTTTTCAGGGAGAGGATGTAGAAGTGGTGCACTGCTACAAGTACTATGGGGTCCACATCAATGACAGGTTGGACTGGTCTCAGAAAACAGTGGAACTATAGAAGAAAGGGCAGAGCAGGCTCTTTTTCCTTAGGAGACTGCATTCCTTTAACGTGGGAAGTGACATCCTTCATGTGTTCTACAACTCTGTGATAGCCAGTGTGGTGTGCTGAGTTGGTAACATCACTTTAAGAGAAGCCCACCAAATTAATAAGCTAATTAAAAAGGCAGGCTCAGTCATGGGACACATTCTGGAGTCCCTGGAGGTATCTTCTTCTTCTTTTCACACTTCTGTGCTTAATCAACTTTCTTCTTCTTCTTCTTCTTCTTCTTCTGTGCTTAATCAACTTTCTTCTTCTTCTTTTCACACTTCAATGTAAGGTCAATGTGCTTAACCAACCTTCTCCATACAGCTCAGTCCTGCACCTCCTTCTCAGTCAAGCTCTTTTCCTTCAGAACTTCTTTTACTTCATCCATCCAACTCTGCTTTGGCCTCCCTCACTTTCTGGTCCCCTGTATTTCCATTCTTAGATGTCTCTCCCACTTTTGTTGTACCTCTGATTGTCTCATTTCTTATTCTGTCCTTTTTTTGTAGCCCCACACATCCCCACACAATAACATTCTCATTTCGGTCACATCCAATTTCTTCTTCTGTGCTCCCTTCACTGCCCATGTCTCAGCTCCATACATCATTGCTGGTCTTACCACTGTCTTAAAAACCTCATTTTTAATCTTTGCCTTAATTCTTTCATCACACAATACTCCTGAGACCTTCTTCCAATTGTTTCTTCCATACTGTAATCCTCTGCATCTGATTCTCCATCTTGGTCTACCACTGATCCTCCACTCTTTCAGTAGCTCTCCCTGCGGACTAACTTCTCAATCCTGATCATCATTAAACCTCACACTTCTTCTATTTTTCTCCAACTCTCTATCTTCTAAAGCTCCTCTCCATTCTTCCAACTTCCTCTCCGCTTCCTCTTTTCTGGTGTAACACAAGACAATGCCTGTACAATGCCTTAACCCACCCATAACAAGATCAAAGAGGACAGGACTTCAAGAAGATCCCTGGTGCAGACATTCTCTGACTGGGGTCTTGTAACCCCAACGCTGTTTGTAACCCAAGTCTTCACTTCCTCATACATATCCTGGACAATCCTAGAGGAGCAAAGGAGAGGATGAAGGCAAAACTGAGTGCCATTGTGAACAAAGCTTCACATCCTCTCTCTGTGACACACTGACACTGAGGACTTTCTGCCAATGAATTATTCAGCAGAAGTGTGAGAAGAAACACGACTGGGGGTCCTTTATACCAACAGCGATATGACTGTGCAGTGCCTCACCAGTCAGAAGTTTGTCGTTCTTCTTAGTTTTCTTCCTTTTTAGTCACACTGGTGTGTATTTGAGAGGGGGTTATTTTTATCATAATGTATTAATATTATTAATTAATTGATTTATTATTGGGCTTCTATAAAAGCCAAATTTCATCACAGAGTACAAATATAGTTCTCTTTCTCTGTCTGACTATGAGGAGACGATTGATGACCACAGTCTGAGTTGCACAAATAAACAAAAAGCCGTTTCCTTCTCTTTCTTCTTCCACTGACTGGTCATGAAGGAAGGACAGTAAAATAAAAACAAAAAGTGAATAATCAAAAAATGAGCTCCCACAAATGCAGATTACATCCACCCAAAAATATAAACAGTCGTCACTAATATAAACAGTATATACAAACTTAAGCCCTCTTCGCTCTGCTCCACCAACTCAGCCTTAAAGAAACAACTGAAAGCCTGAAGTGTGGTCAAAGGGCGACCCCTGAGAGTCCGCACTGCGGTTTCATATCGCTAGCCCTCTTGCCTAGCCAATCCTTCCTCACGTCTTCCAGGGTCCCCCAGTATTAAGAGATGTCAAGTCACGCACGCTTAAGTCCTCTTCTGATCAGGTGTAGTGTTATTACTGTTGACAGATGCCAGTTGGGCTCTTTTTTGGTTTTCGTCTGTGGGAACAAATGGAATTCTGCTGGTTGTGGGTTTTTTGGGCTATCCATCCATCCATTTTCCAACCCGCTGAATCCGAACACAGGGTCACGGGGGTCTGCACGAGCCAATCCCAGCCAACACAGGGCACAAGGCAGTGAAGCAATCCCGGGCAGGGTGCCAACCCAACGCAGGACACACACAAACACACCCACACACCAAGCACACACTAGGGCCAATGTAGAATCGCCAATCCACCTAACCTGCATGTCTTTGGACTGTGGGAGGAAACCGGAGCGCTCGGAGGAAACCCACGCAGACACGGGGAGAACATGCAAACTCCACGCAGGGAGGACCCGGGAAGTGAAAGCGGGTCTCCTAACTGTAAGGCAGCAGCGGTACCACTGCGCCACCGTGCCACTTTTTGGGCTACTTTGCAAAAAAAATTCATTATTTTGGGCTATTTCTTAATCCTGCCTACAACAAATTCGCACTCTGAAATATCTCAAATGGGTATCCATACTCTGGGTTTTGGTAGATGCCTAAACCTCTCACTCTTAAAACCTCCTCCCCACTTTCCAGTGTGTCATTTTGTCCAGGTCCAACATTTGGCTATTTCTGGGGGCAAATTTGCTATTGTTAAGAAGTCACTGGGCTGTAAACCTGGAAACTCTAAGCGTCACTATATCAAATCATTACCTTTCCTCACGCATGCACGCGCAGAGATGTATGTGTTTACTGCTTGTGCGTCTTTATAATTACTTTCTTCCTTTTTACAGTTAAATTACGCGGTGAACTTTGAAATAGCTAGGGATGGGCGGAGGGAGCGGTCCGTTTTTGGGGGTGGCATAATTGGCCAAAAGGTTCATGACAATTCGTGTGTAATCAGCAGGGTTCGAAAAAATATCAATCATGAATGAAAAAAGTAAAATTCTCTGATTTTTATCCACAAATGCTTCAAAAATAATTTTCAGACTGTCCTTCTATGACGGCATCAGACACAGCAGTTGAAATTTATGAGGCAATAACAAAAATAAGCCTAAACATTACACCGATAATAATTTCTAGGAAGATAAACAACTAATTTACAATTTATAATTTCATTTCGTTATCAATCTGAATGCATTCTTGCTCTGCGGAGAAAGCATCCCCACCTATCACTCGTACACAGCACCAGTTCTGGTTTTCGCAGCGTAATTATATTAACACTAGAATTACCAGAGCTTACGAAAAAACTCGTATATCCGGCCCACCTTAAATCGCTTCTTAAATCCGTTCACACCTCTCCGCCAGCATCCTTTGTCCTCTAAATGTGCTGATAAAAGACAAGCTGCCAGCAGCCGGCTATTCCATCCCCCCACCGACTTAGAACGCGAGCGAACTTTTCCCAGCTCACGACTTGATTGTTTACCTGGGAGTGAAGTGCAGTTTTACAGTGGAAATGATAGATCGTTATTTGGAAGACACGCATGAAATGCGTGTTCCATTTCTAAAGTAATCTGTGTAAACACATTGTTAAAACAGAAACTTTTTCATATTTTAGTAATAAATGTTACAAAATGTAGTTAGAGAGTCAGATGGGGGGAGGGGTGATGTTAGAGCGCCTGTGCTTATTCAGTACAGCAGGGACAACGCATATGTTGTTCTTTTTTTCTTTCAGTACACGTGGCTTCCCTGTTTATTTATATATCTAGTGACTTCTCTGCCTGTCTGTCTCTCTATTACGCAGTGCTCTGTCTGTCTGTGTGTTATGGATCTTAAAAATAAGTTATAAGGACAGTTGTTCCTGTTAATTGCAGTCTCAATTGTTAAAAAAATATTTTAAAAGGAGCATCCCACATGAAAATATAACGATCTCAGTAACTGACAGTGCATACCAATGTATAAATTTTATGTCCGTTTGAGGTTTAAAAGAAAAGAAAAAAAAGCAACACTTCATCCCCAGCGGGGAATCGAACTCAGGTCTGTGAGGCAAGGAAGCAAATCTTAGCGCACTACGCCACAGAAGCTGTTGAATCATTCTGGAAGCTTTTGTGAAAGTGTTTATTTGATCTTTGGAACTCGGGCTTTATATATTCTATAGTTTATGCCTACTACATTTTGTAACATTTATTACTAAAATATGAAAAAGTTTCTGTTTTAACAATGTGTTTACACAGATTACTTTAGAATAATGATGTCTTATTTCCACTGTAAAACTGCACTTCACTCCCAGGTAAACAATCAAGTCGTGAGCTGGGAAAAGTTCGCTCGCGTTCTAAGTCGGTGGGGGGATGGAATAGCCGGCTGCTGGCAGCTTGTCTTTTATCAGCATATTTAGATGACAAAGGATGCTGGCGGAGAGGTGTGAACGGATTTAAGAAGCGATTTAAGGTGGGCCGGATATATGAGTTTTTTCGTAAGTTCTGGTAATTCTAGTGTTAAACTAATAATTAGAACATGGCTAATCAGTGCATCTATACTATATTCTTGTCTAGTTGTTACTTATAAATAATTATATGTGAAAAATTATTGCTGTTTCTCAATAAATGAAAAAATCTATGCATAATTTATCTTAATTTTTCTCTATACATCATTTTAATTTTCTATTTAAATAGGTTAACATATTCAGATATGTTGTAGGGTGGCAAATTGAAGCACCGCCCCGAGTGGCACGAACTCAAGCTACGCCACTGTCTACGTGCGTATTCTCTATGCTGACGGACTCTGTGCTCTGAGTTTTCCTCCCCACAGTGGCTTTGGGCACGTGCTTTTCCGTCGGGCCATTTCAGGTTTGTTGTGGGTACAAAATCTGTACATTTTGGTTCATATTTCCATATATTTTGTTCAATACAAGACAACGGAATAACTACATTCAGGACAAATCAAAGCAGGTCTTCTTCCCAGTTATATCTCACTAAAACAACTGTTCCAGCAAAAGAAAGGATGACATGCTGGTGGCTCAGGCTATCAATTACTTGATAACCTGAGAAAGGATGGACATCTAATTATTTTACAGCCTGGGAAAGGAAGACATAGCAACACCTCAAAGGACATCAAAAAAGTTTTATTGTTTGGGAAAACGGACACTGAATTCATTCATTATATTGACACCCAGCTAATCAGAATATCTAACAATCACATCTTGCAAACCCCCCCCAGTAGAATTTTAGAATAAATATGCCTCATATGAGGAGCAATATAGAAAGGAGGGAGGAAGAAGAAGGGATGAAGACGTCAGAAGAGAACAGAGCGACGTCAACGTGAAACAGTTTCCATCTGATTGTCAGAAAATATCTAATGAATAACTACAAGTGCTCAATCACAAGCCGTCTGCGACATTCATCCTTGTCATCTTTACTTTTTCGTAAGCTTTTTCTAAAGACTATATATATCCAGACTTTACTATCAGTCCTATTTTCTATTATTCTTTGTTCTACTGGTATTATTATTAACCCTGTAATAAATATCATGCTGCTTTTAACTTTCTATGCTTTGTTTTAATGTCTAGAGTGATTGAAGTAATAAGGTAGATTTCTTTGAGCACCTGGTGCAGCCGGAAGTTTGCCATATGCTTCGTGCTGCGAGGTTTTTTAAGGCTGAGGGTGAGAGCTCCATCCAAAAGTAGGGAACAGGACATCAAGTAAGGCATTCTTGACTGATAAATGGCCTACAGTCAAGGGTGCTGAGCCTTTGTATGTTTAAATGTATTCTTGTAGACCAAAAGTAATATTTAGGTCTGAGATATCTTTAAAACATTGTAGGTTGTTCGTGCCGATAATAAGTAAGTCTCTTGAAATGCTGAGAGAGTGACAGGCTGTGTTATTCCTAAGGCATTTGTGTGGTTTAAAGTGCCAGAGATTAACAAGCTGTGTGTTTGCCATTCATGGGGCACTGTTGAGTTTCTGTGTGTATGCCTATAACTATGTATGTGTGTTTTAATCTCAAGGTGCAGCAGTAGAACGAATCTGATAAGTACACTTACCCTTAGGTAAAGGGTAAGTAGAGGGTAATATCACGATAATACAAGGTTAAAAGCATGTCTGGAGATAACTGCTGTAGTGCTGGTTCAAGCCTGGAGAGGTCAAATGACTTCAAGTAAGTGGGGTGACACCCCCCACCCCATCAGAGTGTAACTGTAGACCGTAGTACATTTGAGTTCAGCCAAGTAACTCCCTAACATCACGACGCCCTCCACATCAGTCAAGAAACGCCTATTGCATTACACTCTGGTTAAGATTAGGGTTACGGGTGGGTTATTTGACTCAAAGGGTGTTTCGTGACTGATGTTGGGGGCTTTACCTGACCTGTATCTTAGGTATTACAGGCTGCACTTAGACCCATCGCGAGGGACACCAAATACCTGTGTGACATTGCCTCGCTACCATGTTCTCCCTTGTTAGAGCGCTACAACAGGTACAGTGCATCCGGAAAGTATTCACAGCGCATCACTTTGTCCACATTTTGTTATGTTACGGCCTTATTCCAAAATGGATTAAATTCATTTTTTTTCCTTAGAATTCTACACACAACACCCCATAATGACAATGTGAAAAAAGTTTACTTGAGGTTTTTGCAAATTTATTAAAAATAAAAAAACTGAGAAATCCCATGTCCATAAGTATTCACAGCCTTTGCTCAATACTTTGTCGATGCGCCATTGGCAGCAATTACAGCCTCAGGTCTTTTTGAATATGATGCCACAAGCTTGGCACACCTATCCTTGGCCAGTTTCGCCCATTCCTCTTTGCAGCACCTCTCAAGCTCCATCAGGTTGGATGGGAAGCGTCGGTGCACAGCCATTTTAAGATCTCTCCAGAAATGTTCAATCAGATTCAAGTCTGGGCTCTGGGTGGGCCACTCAAGGACATTCACAGAGTTGTCCTGAAGCCACTCCTTTGATATCTTGGCTGTGTGCTTAGGGTCGTTGTCCTGCTGAAAGATGAACCGTCACCCTAGTCTGAGGTCAAGAGCGCTCTGGAGCAGGTTTTCATCCAGGATGTCTCTGTACGTTGCTGCAGTCATCTTTCCCTTTATCCTGACTAGTCTCCCAGTCCCTGCTGCAGAAACACATCCCCACAGCATGATGCTGCCACCACCATGCTTCACTGTAGGGATGGTATTGGCCTGGTGATGAGCAGTGCCTGGTTACCTGCAAATGTGACACCTGGCATTCACACCAAAGAGTTCAATCTTTGTCTCATTAGACCAGAGAATTTTCTTTCTCATGGTCTGAGAGTCCTTCAGGTGCCTTTTGGCAAACTCCAGGCGGGCTGCCATGTGCCTTTTACTAAGGAGTGGCTTCCGTCTGGCCACTCTACCATACAGGCCTGATTGGTGGATTGCTGCAGAGATAGTTGTCCTTCTAGAAGGTTCTCCTCTCTCCACAGAGGACCTCTGGAGCTCTGAAAGAGTGACCATCGGGTTCTTGGTCACCTCCCTGACTAAGGCCCTTCTCCCCCAGTTGCTCAGTTTAGATGGCCGGCCAGCTCTAATAACAGTCCTGGTGGTTTTCAAATTCTTCTACTTATGGATGATGGAGGCCACTGTGCTCATTGGGACCTTCAAAGCAGCAGAAATTTTTCTGTAACCTTCCCCAGATTTGTGCCTCGAGACAATCCTGTCTCGGAGGTCTACAGACAATTCCTTTGACTTCATGCTTGGTTTGTGCTCTGACATGAACTGTCAACTGTGGGACCTTATATAGACAGGTGTGTGCCTTTCCAAATCATGTCCAACCAACTGAATTTACCACAGGTGGACGCCAAGGAAGCTGCAGAAACATCTCAAGGATGATCAGGGGAAACAGGAGGCACCTGAGCTCAATTTCGAGCTTCACAGCAAAGGCTGTGAATACTTATGTACATGTGCTTTCTCAATTTTTTTATTTTTAATAAATTTGCAAAAACCTCAAGTAAACTTTTTCCAAGTTGTCATTATGGGGTGTTGTGTGTAGAATTCTTAGAAAAAAATGAATTTAATCCATTTTGGAATAAGGCTGTAACATAACAAAATGTGGAAAAGTGATGCGCTGTGAATACTTTCCGGATGCACTGTAAGTAGCTGTTTATTTGTACGTGATAAGCTATACATAGCTATAATTAAATGCTACTTGTATAGGGTTGCCAGATGTCCCTTATATACAGGACATGTCCCATATTTGATCATTTTGTCCCCTGTCCCATACTGACCTTTCAGGGACACCCAAATGTCCCGTATTTAGTTCATTTTTACATTTCGTAATACAAATACATTTTTACTACCTTCTTAAGGTCCTTAGTTATAACTTTATAAGTAATTATACTTTCTTTTCTCAGAGTCTCTTGATGAAAATAACGCAAATGTAATGAAGAAACAAGTGTTTGTGACTTGTTCAGTTGCTATGGTTGGCTGAGGACAGCAACACTCTTACCGTTTTGCTCTCCAGCTGCGCTGCTCTGCAGTTCTGTATCAGCATTGCAACATAAATAGTGTGGCAAGCGGCTGGGGGGTGGCACCCAGCCGGGATGCCCGGAAGGACCGGAGGAGGGATTACACCTCCTCCATACCACGAGGGGGCGACCGCCCTGGTGGCTTTGGGGACCACGGGAACAGAGCTTAGAAGCTCAACTCTATAGGGGCCCGTGGTCACCGCCAGTTCGCGCCCCAATGCCTGAGGAGCCCAGGCACTCAGCACTTCCGCCACACCCGGAAGTGCTGGGGGGAAGAAGACCAGGGACACCTGGAGTGCAGTGAAGTCCATGTAAAGTTAATTATTTTTGTTATAATATCCAGTAATATGATCCATTCAATTACAGTGAAAATGATGTAATCAATAGCCAGTAATCTGAGATGGCTCCAGAGTCTAATGGAAGTAAAGGGCTGAAAATTCACAGTCAGATTTTTTTGTTTGTCCACTCTCATATGTGGACTCGTGAGCATTAACATTAACCACCATTAAGAAGGGCTTTTAGTTGCTTAGAAGTGACATTTGGTTGTTTTGAGACCTCGCGGACAATCACACACCTTGCACTTGACGTGATCTCTGTTGGTTGACCACTCCGGGGAGAGTAACAGTAGTCTTAAACTTCCTCCATTTGTACACAGTCTGCCTGACTGAGGACTGGTGCAGTCCAAACTCTTCAGAGATGGTGTTGTAGCCATTCCCAGCATGCTGAGCATCAACAATTCTTTATCGGAGGTCCTCTGAAATGTTCTTTGTCCGTGGCGTGATACACTGATACTGCACAAATGTGACTAAAGTATCTATCTATCTATCTATCTATCTATCTATCTATCTATCTATCTATCTATCTATCTATCTATCTATCTATCTATCTATCTATCTATCTATCTATCTATCTATCTATCTATCTATCTATCTATCTATCTATCTATCTATCTATCTATCTATCTATCTATCTATCTATCTATCTATCTATCTATCTAAAGATGAAGCCCCTGATAGAACCCTCTTCTATGAATATAAACAGGGTTGTAGCAGTGCTACTGCTGGAAAAACTCCATTTCCCAGCAGCCCCAAAGGGGATTGCCCTCATTGGATGTCTGAAAGGGGTGCAGGAGCTGCTGGGGGACAAGAAGGGCCAGCGGGAAACTTGAAAAGGGGCAAGTAGAAGGTTTGTGTTTCTGTGTATCCCACTGTGAAGTCATTTCTACCCAGGATCATTTCTTACAAGGATGAATGGACTGTCTCGAGCCTGCCTGTCGTGTGAATAGTGGTGGATTAGTCGTCATGCGTCTTCGGAGGGAGCGCTCCAGCAAATCTCCCCCCTCAGCGCTCAGGACTACCGGTAGGACTGTTTAATTCAATTATTATGGAAGCTGTCCCCAGGATCGTCATCATCATCTGTACACTATAGCATTTCATCTTTTGGAACTGTGATAAGAATATTGTCGTGAGTGTTTATTGTCAGGATTGATTGTTGTGTTAATATTTGTGTCGCCGAAGGGGAAGGTGATGGTTGTCCGATTTTTGTTGTTTATATTTGGAAGTCGGACTAAGGCTGGGGACGTTCCTGGAATCCCCACTGAAATAATTAATAAATCAGTGTCCCATCGACGGTGTGAATCTGAGCAGCACCGGACCGCTACAGGGTGTCCATTCACACCTGATTGTCATCACATGGATTGACAAGCATGACATTGATTGACGACAACTGACTCAAATCTCACCTTCAAATCGTCTACTTTTGCCTCTCACAGATTTGTCATACTGGGTGAGTTTCCTCAATAAATAAATGGCCAAGTATGATATTTGTGCCTCACTTGTTTAGCTGGGCTCTCCATATCTACTTTTCGGACTTGTATGAACATCTGCTGATGTCTGAAGATCATATTTAAGCTTGAGGCTTGAGGTTGGGACCATGCACTGATACAGTGCTCCGCTGCACCCACCATACGATGACCCACTTCAGGATCCCACAGGAATATGGAAAATTCTGAAGGGTTCACAAACTTTGTGGCCCACTGTCCATGTAACAGATCAGCATTTAGACACCATGAGGCCATAAAGGCAACTAATCAGAGACCCATTTGAATCTGTTTGCATTTCCTCCTTCCAATACACGCCATGTACAGGGTGAGCCATAATGAATTACTACATTTCTCAAGGGCATAGAGGCAGCCAAATGGGTTGGGGTGGGGGGGGTCCTTTGACAGGACGATCTTTTGTAGTTTTCAGTCGGCAACATGCCTTGGTCCACTTGGTCAAAGTGTTCTTCAAAAACAACGAATCCATCATCACTACACAACGCAATGCGCCTTCTGAAAGCACTTCAACATTCCTCCCAACGGTGACGTCCCAAATCGGAAGACAGTTCTTCAGTGGGTGGCTAAATTTAGATGGAAGGGTACAACATTGAACAGAAAATCTCCAGGCCATCCTTGGACTGTACGGACACCTGAAAACATCCAAGCTGTAAGGGCGTCAATTTTGCCAATTTAGATGTTCAGCGCGCTTCTACCTTAAGCATTTCCATCACATCTTTGAGGTGGATTTTGCATGAGGACCTTCATTTCCATTCCTGTTTTTAAGGGTTTGGTCCTCTAAATTGATTTGTTTCTTTATTAAATCGTAGTCAGACAGAAATGAGATGTGAAACGAGCCAACAGATGACCAGCTATGTCAAACTCCAGCCAATTTCATTCCAACCAGTCTCTTAATGAGAAGCCAATTCTTGCCGTTATTGAATATCAGGACTTGTTGCTCTCATTCGGCCATAGCAGGCTGTTGATTTTCTGTTTTTTCTAAGACCACCTCAAGATGTTTTGGTGACCTGAGCAGCCCAACATGACTGAGACCTTCACCTTTCTTTATTTTCAGGTGAGCTAGTCACGTGGTGGCTTCTTTTGTATCTCATTATTGTTTGGCTGCTCATTAAGGAAAAAAAACAACTAAGGGGTCTGAGTCACGTCAATTAAAATGAAGGCAAAACAAGTCAATCAGCAGTAAAAACGGCTCATTGATTAAGAAGATAGTTAGAGTGAAAACCTGCAGCCACTGCGGCCCACCAGGACTGTAGTTGGACACCCCTGTCCTAGCGATCCTAAATCGTGAAGAACGTAGGAAGTGTTTATGAATCAGAAAAACTGATAAAATGCTTTTACTCCTAAGAGTAAGTCCAACTTTGCATCTCTCTGAGAATTTATGCCAGCTGGTCTTTGCTTGGATGAAATAGAAAACACTTTTTAATTCCATTTATCAATATTTCATTGTCTTAAGTGCCTAAATGACTGAAAAGAAATATGCAAATATGCATATATTGCTATAGTATATTTCTGTGTACACATGTACAGTTTGTTTCTATATTATAATTGCGAATGCAGTGCCCTGGACATGCTAATGAAAGTGCATTCATTCAGATTGAATTGAAAGAATATTTCGAGTAATTACAGTCTGCTTCTGATTGAAAGCAATCATGAGGTTTCCAGCATTTGCATAAATGAACTGCTGACACGTTCACAGATGGAGTTCTGACGAGTGGAATAACAAGCCTGGTCATCCTCTCGGCTAAATGTTTGGCTTTTCCCAGTGGTGCTAAATTAAACAACATAAGTGAATATAAAACAAAATAACTCACTTTAGTAAATGTGAAGTAAGCTGCTTTCCAGCTGTTTGGAGGAATACGATGCTGACAGCAAACATATGTGGCCTGGCAGAAGAAAACTGCGGCACGATGGCACGTCACACACTGCTGTCAGGATTTAACAAACGGCTGTCTGGGTCCAGAACTCACCAGTCAGTTCATTCATGTGATAGATAGATAGATAGATAGATAGATAGATAGACAGATAGATAGATAGATAGATAGATAGATAGATAGATAGATAGATAGATAGATAGATAGATAGATAGATAGATAGATAGATAGATAGATAGATAGATAATATGAAATGTACTACAGTGCATCCGGAAAGTATTCACAGCGCATCACTTTTTCCACATTTTGTTATTTTACAGCCTTATTCCAAAATGGATTAAATTCATTTTTTTCCTCAGAATTCTACACACAACACCCCATAATGACAACGTGAAAAAAGTTCACTTGATGTTTTTGCAAATTTATTAAAAATAAAAAAATTGAGACACCACATGTACATAAGTATTCACAGCCTTTGTCATGAAGCTCCAAATTGAGCTCAGGTCCATCCTGTTTCCCCTGATCATCCTTGAGATGTTTCTGCAGCTTCATTGGAGTCCACCTGTGGTAAATTCAGTTGACTGGACATGATTTGGAAAGGCACACACCTGTCTATAGAAGGTCCCATAGTTGACAGTTCATGTCAGAGCACAAACCAAGCATGAAGTCAAAGGAATTGTTTGTAGACCTCCGAGACAGGATTGTCTCGAGGCACAAATCTGGGGAAGGTTACAGAAAAATTTCTGCTGCTTTGAAGGTCCCAATGAGCACAGTGGCCTCCATCATCCGTAAGTGGAAGAAGTTTGAAACCACCAGGACTCTTCCTTGAACTGGCCGACCATCTAAACTGAGTGATCAGGGGAGAAGGGCCTTAGTCAGGGAGGTGACCAACAACCCGATGGTCACTCTGTCAGAGCTCCAGAGGTCCTCTGTGGAGAGAGGAGAACCTTCCAGAAGGACAACCATCTCTGCAGCAATCCACCAATCAGGCCTGTATGGTAGAGTGGCCAGACGGAAGCAACTCCTTAGTAAAAGGCACATGGCAGCCTGCCTGGAGTTTGCCAAAAGGCACCTGAAGGACTCTCAGACCATGAGAAAGAAAATTCTCTGGTCTGATGAGACAAAGATTGAACTCTTTGGTGTGAATGCCAGGCGTCACGTTTGGAGGAAACCAGGCACCGCTCATCACCAGGCCAATACCATCCCTACAGTGAAGCATGATGGTGGCAGCATCATGCCGTGGGGATGTGTTTCAGCGGCAAGGACTGGGAGACTAGTCAGGATAAAGGGAAAGATGACTGCAGCAATGTACAGAGACATCCTGGATGAAAACCTGCTCCAGAGCGCTCTTGACCTCAGACTGGGGCGACGGTTCATCTTTCAGCAGGACAACGACCCTAAGCACACAGCCAAGATATCAAAGGAGTGGCTTCAGGACAACTCTGTGAATGTCCTTGAGTGGCCCAGCCAGAGCCCAGACTTGAATCCGATTGAACATCTCTGGAGAGATCTTAAAATGGCTGTGCACCGACGCTTCCCATCCAACCTGATGGAGCTGGAGAGGTGCTGCAAAGAGGAATGGGCGAAACTGGCCAAGGATAGGTGTGCCAAGCTTGTGGCATCATATTCAAAAAGACTTGAGGCTGGAATTGCTGCCAAAGGTGCATCGACAAAGTATTGAGCAAAGGCTGTGAATACTTATGTACATGGGATTTCTCAGTTTTTTTATTTTTAATAAATTTGCAAAAATCTCAAGTAAACTTTTTTCACGTTGAATTCTGAGGAAAAAAATTAATTTAATCCATTTTGGAATAAGGCTGTAACATAACAAAATGTGGAAAAAGTGATGCACTGTGAATACTTTTCGCATGCACTGTATATTATAGATAGATAGATAGATAGATAGATAGATAGATAGATAGATAGATAGATAGATAGATAGATAGATAGATAGATAGATAGATATGAAAGGCCCTGCGGTGGGTTGGCACCCTGCCTGGGATTGGTTCCTGCCTTGTGCCCTGTGTTGGCTGGGATTGGCTCCAGCAGACCCCCGTGACCCTGTAGTTAGGAATATAGCGGGTTGGAAAATTGATGGATGGATATGAAAGGCACTATATAATAGATAGATAGATAGATAGATAGATAGATAGATAGACAGATAGATAGATAGATATGAAAGGCACTATATAATAGATAGATAGATAGATAGATAGATAGATAGATAGATAGATAGATAGATAGATAGATAGATAGATAGATAGATAGATAGATAGATAGATATGAAAGGCACTATTAGATAGATAGATAACATATGGGTCATGTTGCTGTCTTTTGGTCATGAAAGGTCAAGAGTCATCATTGCATTATATGGGAATGGGTCACATATTGTTTGAAAGGTGTGTCACAGTTGGTCACCATAGGCTGTGTAAGAAACTGTCATTACTCCACTTTGACGATCAGCAGTGATTGTCTAAAGGGCACACCGTTACTACTCATCACTCCACCTCTTACACGGGCGGTGGCTAATATCTGTCTGTGGTCACCTCTTATGCGTCCTGTGACTAATTTTTGAATCTGTCACTTCTTAGGGGTGGTGTCTTTTTTTAGAATGGTCCACCTCTTACATGGTCGATGACTAATTTCATATGTGTCACCTCTTCTACAGCTGCTAACTAATTTCTATATGTGTCATGACTTACACAGGTGGTGACCATTTTATGTATGTGTCACGTCTTACACGGACAGTGACTAATTTTTAAATGTGTTACCTCTTAATTTTTGTATGTGTCACTTCATACAAGGGCAGTGACAAATTTTTGGTCAAGTTCAGCTTATCTGTTGCCACCCGTGCATGTCAGTGGATCACGTCATTGTCTCAGATCAGGTATGTGATACCACCCCAGGATGAGAGGGGGCACTGTCACTGACCCTTTTGTTTCTTCCCTCAGCAGATCCAAGAAGATGCCCCATGAGTGGGACTGACCCCACCCTCATCACTCTGGGATGCCCCGCAGCCCAGAAGGAGGCACCTCAGTCTTGACCTGAGTCTACCATAAGGCAGAGAGACCCCTCAGCACAGACTTCTTTTGTTTGCTTTCTCCTTGTTGACTCCATCGAGCACCTGCTTAATTTGTTACTGAAACCCTTTTTGCTTTGGCTGCTAATGTTGGTGGCCAGGTTGGGACCCCAACTTTTCTGTGGACTTGATCAGTCACTCATCCTCCACTCTTTTTATTATATGGTGCATTTCATTATTTATCTACAATATGCATTTATAACCCTCAAATTGTTTTAATTACAATAAAAGCAGTTTTTAAGGCATAGCAGATGTAAAAGGTTTGTTAGTGAGCACATCTGAGTGGCTTTCATGATTTTACAGAAGCAATTAACATTTATAATATTCTTGCCTTTCCTCACTCCATGAGTATTATTAATAAATTAGCCTCAATACATTTTGACAGTTAATGTTCTTTTTTTATTTCCTTTACTCCATTAAAAATATGTTTAACTTTGACAAGACAAGGATCCGGTAAATCAAACTTACAATAAAACTCTGCCTGTTAATTTATGCCATTATTCTTCATTAGCACAGATTATGATATAATGTTTTCTTCTACATTATTAATAGTCGTACTCCGTAGTAAGGCAGTCAATTAAAAACTCAAGTTATTAATCCAGAAACAGGCATTATTCATGTGACCTTTATTGTTGTCTTATTAAATGCAGTTCTATAAACTAATAGCAGTCCTCAATACAATTGTTTAATAGAAATGCACGGCTGTTCATTGACTTAATTTTTTCAGTTTAATTTATTTGATTTAATTGAGTTTTGTATATGTTGACTTTTTCAATTAAAATGAGAATTTTGAACAGGAGTAACTCTAACAGAATTCTGAGCATAACGTTAATATGAGCTCGTCATTGCATTGCATGGCATGATTTGTTCATGTGAAATAACAATACAGACGTGGAGAACTTTGTTGGTCCTCTTGCCGTATGCCTCATGAAAAGGACAACGTGAAAAGCAATTGTCCCCCTGTGTACCTTGTCACGTGTGTGTGTATGTCTGCTCATGGTAGACAGCTTAATGGCTCAGGTGGTAGTAAATCTCCACCAATCCGTGGGGTGGCGCTGTGTGATAACGGCCTCTCTGTAAACCAGATGATTGGCAATTCTCCTCCACCAACGTCACATGTCTGTCCACCTGGACTTGCCTCGTACTGCCTGGCTGCCATATGACCAGAAAACCTTTTCTCAAGAAGGACTCACGTCTGAGAAGACTATTCTGTGTATTTTCATGTGCTTGAATTAATATATTCAGTTACATGGGGTTTGCCTTGGGGCGCCCCAAAAACACCAACGGCCTCTGTCCTGACTTCTTACAGCCTGCACACCTTTGACCTGTCATCGAGTAAAGCAAAGCAAGAGTGACAAGACATCAAGTGTGGCTTCATCTACAAAGATATTCTAAATTGGCCTGGACACATTTGTTGGGACTCTTAGAAAAGACCCTAAATAACTGGATTTGATTGATTTGTCAAACTCGCTGTTTTCTTGAGTTTGTCCCACAGACTAAACATGGAAAAGAGAAAGTAAAGCAGAGGGTGAAATGAGGAGATCAGAAAGAAAATGACAGACTATCATGTGAAAGGCAAATCTATCTATCTGTTGTATAGTGCCTTTCACATCTATCTATCTATCTATCTATCTATCTATCTATCTATCTATCTATCTATCTATCTATCTATCTATCTATCTATCTATCTATCTATCTATCTATCTATCTATCTATCTATCATATAGTGCCTTTCACATCTATCTATCTATCTATCTATCTATCTATCTATCTATCTATCTATCTATCTATCTATCTATCTATCTATCTATCTATCTACAGTGGTGTGAAAAACTATTTGCCCCCTTCCTGATTTCTTATTCTTTTGCATGTTTGTCACACAAAATGTTTCTGATCATCAAACACATTTAACCATTAGTCAAATATAACACAAGTAAACACAAAATGCAGTTTGTAAATGGTGGTTTTTATTATTTAGGGAGAAAAAAAAATCCAAACCTACATGGCCCTGTGTGAAAAAGTAATTGCCCCCTGAACCTAATAACTGGTTGGGCCACCCTTAGCAGCAATAACTGCAATCAAGCGTTTGCGATAACTTGCAATGAGTCTTTTACAGCGCTCTGGAGGAATTTTGGCCCACTCATCTTTGCAAAATTGTTGTAATTCAGCTTTATTTGAGGGTTTTCTAGCATGAACCGCCTTTTTAAGGTCATGCCATAGCATCTCAATTGGATTCAGGTCAGGACTTTGACTAGGCCACTCCAAAGTCTTCATTTTGTTTTTCTTCAGCCATTGAGAGGTGGATTTGCTGGTGTGTTTTGGGTCATTGTCCTGTTGCAGCACCCAAGATCGCTTCAGCTTGAGTTGACGAACAGATGGCCGGACATTCTCCTTCAGGATTTTTTGGTAGACAGTAGAATTCATGGTTCCATCTATCACAGCAAGCCTTCCAGGTCCTGAAGCAGCAAAACAACCCCAGACCATCACACTACCACCACCATATTTTACTGTTGGTATGATGTTCTTTTTCTGAAATGCTGTGTTCCTTTTACGCCAGATGTAAAGGGACATTTGCCTTCCAAAAAGTTCAACTTTTGTCTCATCAGTCCACAAGGTATTTTCCCAAAAGTCTTGGCAATCATTGAGATGTTTCTTAGCAAAATTGAGACGAGCCCTAATGTTCTTTTTGCTTAACAGTGGTTTGCGTCTTGGACATCTGCCATGCAGGCCGTTTTTGCCCAGTCTCTTTCTTATGGTGGAGTCGTGAACACTGACCTTAATTGAAGCAAGTGAGGCCTGCAGTTCTTTAGATGTTGTCCTGGGGTCTTTTGTGACCTCTCGGATGAGTCGTCTCTGCGCTCTTGGGGTAATTTTGGTCGGCCGGCCACTCCTGGGAAGGTTCACCACTGTTCCATGTTTTTGCCATTTCTGGATAATGGCTCTCACTGTGGTTCGCTGGAGTCCCAAAGCTTTAGAAATGGCTTTATAACCTTTACCAGACTGATAGATCTCAATTACTTCTGTTCTCATTTGTTCCTGAATTTCTTTGGATCTTGGCATGATGTCTAGCTTTTGAGGTGCTTTTGGTCTACTTCTCTGTGTCAGGCAGCTCCTATTTAAATGATTTCTTGATTGAAACAGGTGTGGCAGTAATCAGGCCTGGGGGTGGCTACGGAAATTGAACTCAGGTGTGATACACCACAGTTAGGTTATTTTTTAACAAGGGGGCAATTACTTTTTCACACAGGGCCATGTAGGTTTGGATTTTTTTTTCTGCCTAAATAATAAAAACCATCATTTAAAAACTGCATTTTGTGTTTACTTGTGTTATATTTGACTAATGGTTAAATGTGTTTGATGATCAGAAACATTTTGTGTGACAAACATGCAAAAGAATAAGAAATCAGAAAGGGGGCAAATAGTTTTTCACACCACTGTATCTATCTATCTATCTATCTATCTATCTATCTATCTATCTATCTATCTATCTATCTATCTATCTATCTATCTATCTATCTATCTATTATATAGTGCCTTTTACATCTATCTATCTATCTATCTATCTATCTATCTATCTATCTATCTATCTATCTATCTATCTATCTATCTATCTATCTATCTATCTATCTATCTATCTATCATATAGTGCCTTTCACATCTATCTATCTATCTATCTATCTATCTATCTATCTATCTATCTATCTATCTATCTATCTATCTATCTATCTATCTATCTATCATATAGTGCCTTTCACATCTATCTATCTATCTATCTATCTATCTATCTATCTATCTATCTATCTATCTATCTATCTATCTATCTATCTATCTATCTATCTATCTATCTATCTATCATATAGTGCCTTTCACATCTATCTATCTATCTATCTATCTATCTATCTATCTATCTATCTATCTATCTATCTATCTATCTATCTATCTATCTATCTATCTTACACAGAAGCACAGATTTTCATTATAATATGAATCTGATTATGCTGGTTTCATGGTGGATGGATGTGTCTTAAATCAACAATGCAGGATTTTTCCCATAAAAAGAAAATGTTAACCATCACTACATAAAGGAAATTAAAACAATCAATACCAATACATACGTGACTGACCTGGATGCATTTGCAAATGATAAAATAAGACCAAAACATATAGGCACATTTAATGTTAGTCTTGTTTTGTGCCATACACTAATTCCAGATTTTAAGTGTAATACAATAAAGCATCTGAATCAGTGACGTTCTGAAACTAAACCATCTTAAAAGGATTGCTGCACTTTTACGCTGGTGGTGAGAAAGGAAGCTGATTCAGTTGACCTATTTGAAATTAAAAGACTACAGACACAGAACTGACATGTGTCACCTTTGCCTCAGAGGCAGAAATGACTTCAAGTAAAAACTCTGCAGATTTTCTATTCTGCTGCTAAAATGTCATCAAACTGAAGCAGCTTAGAAAGTTAAAATATGGCATTAGTAAAATTGTGTGGTACATCGTTATTTCACCCTGTTCAAGGATGTAACGTGAAATATTAATTCAAGGTGTTGACTACTTGTAGGAGAATGAATAATATTCTTATTACTATTATATTTTTATTATTAATCATGTAGAGAAAAGCCAAGCAAAATGACACCTTTTATTGGCTAACTAGAAAGATTACAATATGCAAGCTTTCGAGGCAACTCAGGCCCCTTGATTACATCTTGCCTGAAGAAGGGGCCTGAGTTGCCTCGAAAGCTTGCATATTGTAATCTTTCTAGTTAGCCTATAAAAGGTGTCATTTTGCTTGGCTTTTCTCTACATTCATAATGGCTAACACGGTACAACACCCTAGTACTACTATTATTAATCATGCAATCCACAATGTAAAAGTCATAATAATCACTAAGTCTTATGACAGTGTTAATAGAGAGAGATTTACAGTGTATACAATATATGAATATAAAACTCAAAACAGAAGAGAAGCTGGGGACGTACGGATCTGGGAATCTACTATATAATAAAACACTAAGGTCTGTGTGTCCAGTCCCTCAGGGCAATCTGATTGGTCAGTTTGGCATTGGTAATACGATGAAAGAGGAAGTGCAAGTCTAAGATGCACAAGGAGGAGTAAAGGCACTTAAAGCATCACCTTAAAAAATGGCAGACATGAAACCGGACAGGAGATGAGAAAGGTGCCTCAAGAATAATGATGACGTCTGAGAAGCTTGCTTTACGGGAACACACTTGAGAGATGGAGCACCGGAGAAGAGTCGATCACACACACAAATACAGAGGAAGGTACACATAGGGCAAGTGATAGCAAATAGTTCTTGATTATTTTATTACCCTTAATTTTTATAGGTATCGTGACTAATATATATATATATATAAAGGGGTCTCTCTTTGAACTGCCTTTCCCAAGGTTTCTTCCATTTTTCCCTACTAGGTTTTTTTTGGGAGTTTTTCCTTGTCTTCTTAGAGAGTTGAGGCTGGGGGGCTGTCAAGAGGCAGGGCCTGTTAAAGCCCATTGCGGCACTTCCTGTGTGATTTTGGGCTATACAAAAATAAACTGTATTGTATTGTATTGTGTATATATATATATATATATATATATATATATATATATATATATATATATATATATACTGTATATGTATATATATATATATATATTCATGGCATTCGTAGTCTATGTTACAGTCTGATTGTATGGGTGGTTACCTAACGTTTGTGGTTAGCCAGCAAGTCTGCTAACATTCGCCACGGTACCCTCAGTTGTGAGAAGCAGATCATAGAATGGTTGAAATAGTTTTACTGTCAAATAATGCAAAGAGTACGCGACACGTGTTTCGCCCTCATTCTGGGCTCATCAGGTGTACACACTCCACTGCACTCCCTCTCGGGAATCGAACCTCGGACGTCAGCGTCAGAGGCGATGCCCCTAACGTTGCGCCACGGCGTGTGGTTCGTTTATTTGATAGCATGTAGATCGGGGTAATTACATTCACGGCATTCGTAGTCTGTGTCACAATCTGATTGTATGGGTGGTTACCTACCAGGTAACGCTTGTGGGATAGATAGATATATAGATAGATAGATAGATAGATAGATAGATAGATAGATAGATAGATAGATAGATAGATAGATAGATAGATAGATAGATAGATAGATAGACAGATAGATAGATAGATAGATATTGTCACAAACATCCTGTTTCCCAGCATTCCCATTTCCATTCCCACCTCATAAAATGTCCAAATTCTCCCTACTGGTTGTCTTTTGTGTGTAATCCATGACTGATCGTATTCATTACGTGCAAAGAGATTTACAGTATACGGGGACAGAATCCCCAACCCTTAATCTTGGTCTCTGTGTTTCCTTTTACAATATATATACAGTATATACTAGGGAGTTCGCCCCCTGCTCACTTCGCTCGCCAACTCCCCCAGCCTGTGCTATGCGCCAGCCATTTTGCGTCTCTGTCGCTCCCGTTGTGAAGAGGTGGGCTGAACGCACACCAAGGAGACGCGGTCGCTCCTCCGCAACCCCCTCTTAATCGGTGACACAATGGGAAACAAATACAGTCGACCCTTGATATACGACCGGCCTGACATGTGAACAACTTGATTTACGACCAAAATTTTTGTTTTGATTTACGACCAACATCTTGCGTTACAACTCGAATGCGATCACGTGTATCCGCTTGCGCGATTGTAAACAAACAGCCGAGAGCGTTTGTAAGCGTCAGTCGGAGCCCAGATACATGTATTTGTGGACGTAATTTCGGTCAGTGCAGTGATTTATATCATTTTTTTCGATAATTGCTAAGGAAGGAAGAGAAGGTAACAAAGGTAAAGAAAGCGATCACAATCGAAACGAAGAAGGAAATTGTGTGGAAATATGAGAGTGGTGTTCGTGTGTCCGATCTCACTAATATGTACAGCATGTCGAAATCCACCATCTCGACAATTTTACAAAGAAAAGATTTGTATAAGGAGGCTCCTTCCAAACGATAACCACCTTCCGTTTCATTCTCCTCCTCCTCCCTTCCTGCAGCCCAAAGATGTCAAATTAAATGGTGAGTACAGTATGAAATTGTTGTTTCTGGTAGGCTAGGCACTTTTTATAACTTTTTGGTTAGTACATTAGAAAAAATTATTGGTGTTTTGGTAAATTATGCACATTATACAACCCTTTTTTATTATGAAAAGGTTAAGTAAGTGTTGCTGTGGGCGGTTCGGAACGCATTATGGGTATTTCCATTATTTCTTATGGGCAAAATAGTCTTGACTTACAACCAACTTGAGTTACAACCAGCCCTCGCGAACGAATTGAGTTCGTAAGTCAAGGGTTCACTGTACAGTTTTTTTTTTACCTCCTCTTTGCTCGATCAGCTGCTGGTTTGCTGCTGTTGCCGTGTCACGTGATCTGTATCTCGCACGCCGCTTCAAACATTTAAAAGCCTATACAGCTGCTGTCCTACTCTTTGTCTTTTTTTCCGGCCCCAGGTGTGGTTAAATGTCTTGGTACAAAGTCTCGTCCAGCAGGACGTGATTTCTTGATATTTGTTAGTATATAATTTAAAAACGGAATAAGAATATGAAAATCTAACAACATCACATTAAAGTTTGATAAATTCAGAAAAGAATGATACCAAACATATATACTATATGTAGGTTTTAAAATACGCTTGATTTAAAGCGTGACAAAAAATGTAACATAAAAACATCACATGGGCTCACCACCTATGGGAGGGACCAAGGAGGTCTGGTGCAGTGTGAGTTGGGTGGTGGCCGAAGACGGGGACCTTGGCGGTCCGATCCTCGGCTACAGAAGCTGGCTCTTGGGACGTGGAATGTCACCTCTCTGAAGGGGAAGGAGCCTGAGCTAGTGCGCAAGGTCGAGAGGTTCAGGCTAGATATACACCTCGACGCACAGCTTGGACTCTGGAACCAATCTCTTTGAGAGGGGCTGGACTCTGTACCACTCTGGAGTTGCCCCCGGTGAGAGGTGCCGAGCCGGTGTGGGTATACTTATTGCCCCCCGACTTGGAGCCTGCACATTGGGGTTTACCCCGGTGGACGAGAGGGTAGCCTCCCTTCGCCTTCGGGTGGGGGGACGGGTCCTAACTGTTGTTTGTGCGTATGCACCGAACAGCAGTTCGGAGTACCCACCCTTTTTGGAGTCCCTGGAGAGGGTGCTAGAGGGCATACCTTCTGGGGACTCCCTCGTACTGCTGGGAGACTTCAATGCTCATGTGGGCAATGACAGTGAGACCTGGAAGGGCGTGATTGGGAGGAATGGCCCCCCCGATCTGAACCCGAGCGGTGTTTTGTTATTGGACTTCTGTGCTCATCACGGATTGTCCATAACGAACACCATGTTCAAGCATAGGGGTGTTCATATGTGCACTTGGCACCAGGACACCCTAGGCCTCAGTTCGATGATCGACTTTGTGGTCGTGTCGTCGGACTTGCGGCCACATGTCTTGGACACTCGGGTGAAGAGAGGGGCGGAGCTGTCAACTGATCACCACCTGATGGTGAGTTGGCTTCGATGGTGGGGGAGGATGCCGGTCAGGCCTGGTAGGCCCAAACGTGTTGTGAGGGTCTGCTGGGAACATCTGGCAGAGCCCCCTGTCAGAAGTAGCTTCAACTCCCACCTCCGGCAGAACTTCGACCATGTCCCGAGGGAGGTGGGGGATATTGAGTCCGAATGGGCCATGTTCCGTGCCTCTATTGTTGAGACGGCTGACCGGAGCTGTGGCCTTAAGGTGGTCGGTGCCTGTCGTGGCGGCAATCTCCGAACCCGTTGGCGGACACCGGCGGTGAGGGATGCTGTCAAGCTGAAGGAGGAGTCCTACCGGTCACTTTTGTCCTGTGGGACTCTGGAGGCAGCTAATAGGTACCGGCAGGCCAAGGTGGTTGCTGAGGCAAAAACTCGGGCATGGGAGGAGTTTGGGGAGGCCATGGAGAACAACTTTCGGATGACTTCGAGGAGATTCTGGTCCACCATCCGGCGTCTCAGGAGGGGGAAGCAGTGCAGTGTCAACACTGTATATGGTGGGGATGGTGCGCTGCTGACCTCGACTCGGGACGTTATGGGTTGGTGGGAGGAGTACTTCGAAGACCTCATCAATCCCACTAACATGCCTTCCAATGAGGAAGCAGAGCCTGGGGACTCGGAGGTGGGCTCCCGCATCTCTGGGACTGAGGTCACCGAGGTGGTCAAAAAACTTCTTGGTGGCAGGGCCCCGGGGTGGATGAGATATGCCCGGAGTTCCTCAAGGCTCTGGATGTTGTAGGGCTCTCTTGGTTGACACGTCTCTGCAACATCGCATGGACATCAGGGACAGTGCCTCTGGATTGGCAGACTGGGGTGGTGGTCCCCCTCTTTAAGAAGGGGGACCGGAGGGTGTGTTCCAACTACAGAGGGATCACACTCCTCAGCCTCCCGGGAAAAGTCTATTCGGGGGTTCTGGACAGGAGGGTCCGTCGGATAGTCGAACCTCAGATTCAGGAGGAACAGTGTGGTTTTCGTGCTAGTCGCGGAACAGTGGACCAGCTCTACACCCTTAGCAGGGTCCTAGAGGATGCATGGGAGTTTGCCCAACCAGTCTACATGTGTTTTGTGGACTTGGAAAAGGCGTTTAACCGTGTCCCTCGGGGAATCCTGTGGGGAGTACTCAGAGAGTATGGGGTACCGGACCCCCTGATAAGGGCTGTTCGGTCCCTGTGCGATCGGTGCCAGAGCTTGGTCCGCATTGCCGGCAGTAAGTCAAACCCGTTTCCAGTGAGAGTTGGACTCCACCAAGGTTGCCCTTTGTCACCGATTCTGTTCAAAACCTTTATGGACAGAATTTCTAGGCACAGCCAGGGTGTTGAGGGGGTCCGGTTTGGTGGACTCAGGATTAGGTCACTGCTTTTTGCAGATGATGTTGTCCTGTTTGCTTCATCAGGCCGTGATCTTCAGCTCTCTCTGGATCGGTTCGCAGCCGAGTGTGAAGCGACTGGGATGGGAATCAGCACCTCCAAATCAGAGACCATGGTCCTTAGCCGGAAAAGGGTGGAGTGCCCTCTCAGGGTTGGGAGCGAGATCCTGCCTCAAGTGGAGGAGTTCAAGTATCTCGGGATCTTGTTCACGAGTGAGGGAAGAATGGAGCGTGAGATCGACAGGCGGATCGGTCCGGCATCCGCAGTGATGCAGGCTTTACATCGGTCTGTCGTGGTGAAAAAGGAGCTGAGCCGCAAGGCGAAGCTCTCAATTTACCAGTCGATCTATGTTCCTACCCTCACCTATGGTCATGAGCTATGGGTAGTGACCGAAAGAACGAGATCGCGAATACAAGTGGCTGAAATGAGTTTCCTCCACAGGGTGTCTGGGCTCTCCCTTAAAGATAGGGTGAGAAGCTCAGTCATCCGGGAGGGGCTCAGAGTAGAGCCGCTGCTCCTCCGCATCGAGAGGAGTTAGATGAGGTGGCTCGGGCATCTGATCAGGATGCCTCCTGGATGCCTCCCTGGTGAGGTGTTCCGGGCATGTCTTACCGGGAAGGGGCCCCAGGGAAGACCCAGGACACGCTGGAGGGACTATGTCTCCTGGCTAGCCTGGGCACGCCTCGGGATTCTCCCGGAAGAGCTAGAAGAAGTGGCCGGGGAGAGGGAAGTCTGGGTAGCTCTGCTTAAGCTGCTGCCCCCTCGACCCGACCTCAGATAAGCGGAAGAGGATGGATGGATGGATGGAAAAACATCACATATAATTGTTTTAAGTTTAGGATTTTATATATAGAGAGTAGATACATAAATAACATAAAACATAAGGCATCCATTCATGACCCCCCCCCTCGTGTCTATCTCTCTCTATCTTCACACACGAAAATCCCTATTTTTATAAGTCATGCTACATTTTCTCTCTCTTCTATCCAGCAGTGTTTATAAAACATTACATTACCTACAGTTTATAACACATTACTGAATATCTCCAAAAAACAGAAGAGGATAACTCACCTCGGTGAAATATCACATCCTTGCTGCATAAACGCGCCCAAAGAGAACCAAAGGCTGTTGAATATCCCAAACTCGTTGGTCTGTTCTTGATTTGGCTGTTGCTGTATTGGCTGCTGCTGCTGGTCCCTTCCTTCCTCGATCTCCTCCGAGTGCCACTCGTATGGGCTGAAGCGGCTCACCAGGAACAGCACAACGCTGACACCAATGTAGGCGAAAACGATGCACATCCAGATTTCGTACGCTAAGGGGTCCAAGAAGGAAAACACCCCTGGCTTTGACTTCTGTGGCTTTTTAATCATGATTGAAATCCCCAGGCTCATGAAGGGTTTGGAGAAGTCGATGACCTCTTCTCGCACTAAGGTGATGGTGAGGGGAGCGACAGCAACATCTGCTTTCTGCAAAGAGAGTAAGAAGAAGAGCTCAGTGAGACCTCCATTTACAGTGTCATACTTTGTCAGATGGGATTATTGATCAACACCACATGCCATTCTCTGTTGCAGACAATGGAAAAGAAAAATTTAAACACATAAAAAAAAAACACATTTTAACTGACATTATTGACCAAAATACCTTCAGGTCACAGGAGTATACATGACCCACAGTAATATTTCACTGATGAGCAGTGACGTATCCTCCCCGAAATGCTGAAATGGGCCGATCGCCACCGCTCACCTTCCTAACTGGAAGGCAACTGATAAACAGGATAGGCCAATACTGCACCCTGCAGTGCCCCACCATATGTCCCGTTCTGCAATGTTCAGTTCAAACAGACGAATGCAATATATACAGTATAATAAAAAACAGCTATAAGGCAACATCCATAAGCAAATGTGAAATATATTATACAAAAAAGAAGGTCAAGAAGCTGCGGTAGGTTGGCACCCTGCCCGGGATTGGTTCCTGCCTTGTGCCCTGTGTTGGCTGGGATTGGCTCCAGCAGACCCCCGTGACCCTGTGTTCGGATTCAGCGGGTTGGAAAATGGATGGATGGATAGAAGGTCAAGAAGATGGAAAACAGTGATGATCCCTATGCTGCCCACCACCCACCCAAAATAACCCATATATGTGCAAACAACAAATCTCTCTATATATAAAATCCAACGTCTGTCTGTCTGTTTGTACGTACTAATACTAAAAGTGCCAGACAGCTGGCTGAATCCTGGCTATCAAATGAAAATGCCATTAACAGACATTTGGACATAAACCCAGCATATGCAAACTTAAGAAGAAGAACATCCTCATAATAAATAAAACTTTATCACCAATACTCCTCCCAACCCCCACCTCATTACCACCCCCCACACACTGACCTACCACAACCCCAACCACCTAATTTTGCTATATATTACCTTTGATTGCTGTATGTGTAAGCATTATCGTCTGATGACAGCTGCTGGCAGGGGTTGAAAGCTCAGGAATAAAATCTGCTTTATGATAAGTGATTCATCCTCTCCCTTTGTGGATCTCCAGCTGCTAATATATATTTATATATATTATATCCATCCATCCATTTTCCAACCTGCTGAATCCGAACACAGGGTCACGGGGGTCTGCTGGAGCCAATCCCAGCCAACACATGGCACAAGGCAGGAACCAATCCTGGGCAGGGTGCCAACCCACTGCAGTATATATATATATATATATATATATATATATATATATATATATATATATATATATATATATATATATATATATAATATATATATTATATATATTATTATTATTTATATACTTGAAAACATCTCAAGGCAAAAGTCTCATCTTGCTGGCTTCTCTTCCAAAAAGTCTTGTATTGTCGAAGGATTTCTTTATATAATATATAATATAATATATATATATATATACATATTAATAAAAGGCAAAGCCCTCACTGACTCACTGACTGACTGACTGTCTGACTGATTGACTGACTGACTGACTCACTCATCACTAATTCTCGAACTTCCCGTGTAGGTGGAAGGCTGAAATTTGGCAGGCTCATTCCTTACAGCTTACTTACAAAAGTTAGGCAGGTTTCATTTCGAAATTCTACGCGTAATGGTCATAACTGGAACATATTTTTTGTCCATACACTGTAATGGAGGAGGCGGAGTCACGTATCGCGTCATCACGCCTCCTACGTAATCACGTGAACTAAAAACAAGGAAGAGACTTACAGCACGAGTCAAACGCGGGAACGAAGGTAAATGACGTTAATTTTTGACTGTCTTTTAATACTGTGTAAGCATACATATTAACACATGTGCAATTAAACGTGTGCATTTACGGGGTGATTTCTCAGGCTTAAAAGCTCGCCTTTTATCAAACGCGGGAACAAAGGTAACTGACGTTGTTCACTGTCTTTTAATACTGTGTAACCATACATATTAACACATGTGCAATTAAACGTGTGCATTTACGGGGTGATTTCTCAGGCTTAAAAGCTCGCCTTTTACTAAAAAGGTAAATGCAAAACTATTTTCAATCAGTTTAATGAAACGCTCCCGTTAAGGATTGCAATAACATATTCGCGAGATAAAAGAACGAAGTAGGGGGAAATGACGGAAGAGCCGCAAACAGCGAAGAGCAAAAAATTAATTAAACAATTGAGAAGGGAGCGAGTGAAGCATACAAGCATGTTCATAAGGGAAACAAAGCACGGTGTAAAACGTAAGTTTAAATTAAGTTTATAGAAATGCTCCCGCTGCGGATTGCAATAACATATTCGCGAGATAAAAGTTTAATGAGAAGACACGAGGTATAAACGAACCACACGCCGTGGCGCAACGTTAGGGGCAACAGTTTCAACCATTCTATGATCTGCTTCTCGCAACTGAAAGACGGCACATGGCGGATGTTAGCCGACTTGCTGACCGCAACATTAGGGGCTTCAACTCTGGCGCTGACGCCACATCTCAGTGCCAACACTTTGCAGACTCTACTTAAAAGACACGCCCTCCTCACTGGACAGTTAAAAAGACCAATCAAACTAACGATGACATCAAGTATTACCCAATCAAAAGTAGGAAAGGAGGCATCTTCATAAAATGCGTGTGGGATGATTTGCATGAGACGCTGCTTTAAAAAAAATGATAAAAAAAATACGGGACAAATCCCGTCCAGTATTGATTCAAAACGGGACGCGCAATTTCATTCTCAAATGCGGCACGATTCCGTATTTTAAAGGACGGGTGGCAACCCTACAGTGCCAGGTAACCACCCATACAATCAGATTGTGATTCAGACTAGGAATGCAATGAATGTAATTACCCCGATCTACATACAAGGCGAAAGTCTTGCAACATTCAAAGATGATGGTTTGGGATAAGTACACCATACAACATAAAAGAGCTTATGAAGCCTTGAACCGAAAAAAGCAAGATCTCAGAGATCGTAAAAAAAAAAATAGGAGGTAATGTCGTTTTACTCGCTGTAGATTTTTAGTCAAACATTACCAGTTATTCCACGAGGGAGACCAGCAGATGAACTCAACGCGTGTTTAAAATCCATGCTTCTCCCACGCTCGGTTATATGTCGCGTGTTCTCGGGTAGGTACACCAAAAAATGTATACATTTAAGCATGTAATGGGCAAACAAAAAATGAGGTATACCCGAAGGCACAGCAGTAGTACTTAATCTAACTTTACTTCTTAAATGTTAATGTTTTACTGTTTAATAATTTATACGCTTCTTATATGTTGTTCAAATTCTTTTATCAAAATACCAGTGACAGCGCAATGCACGATAACATTGAGTGAATACACCATACGCATCCGCCCACGGCCGCCCTGGTGTGCGCAGATAGGAGTTGATTCTACAATAAAATAAAATAAAGATAAAAAGAATAATACAATCATCACCCATAAAGCGGATAGCAGACGTGACGTACTATATGTGTACCAGATTTCAAGTCAATAGGTGAAACGGTTTTGCGAGCTCCAGGTGATTTAAAATCCTGGACAGACACACAAATTGCCACGGTAGCAAATTACAGAAGAAGATTTTACTGTTTAATAATTTATATTTATATGAAATGTGCTTCTTATATATTACTTCATATTCTCATATGATAATGATGTTAATGTTTATATTGATTTCTATGTTATTGAAACTGCATGTATGTGTGTATATGTATGTATATATATATATATATATATATATATATATATATATATATATATATATACTAGCAAAATACCCGCGCTTCGCAGCGGAGAAGTACTGTGTTAAAGAGGTTATGAAAAAAAAAGGAAACATTTTAAAAATAACGCAACATGATTGTCAATGTAATTGTGTTGTCATTGTTATAAGTGTTGCTGTCTTTTATATATATATATATATATATATATATATATATATATATATATATATATTATATATATAATATACACACACACATAAACATTTATATACATATACATATATATACATATCTACATGTACACATATCTACATATATATACACACATACATAAACACACACATAAGACTTATTGACTGAAACGGGCTTTCACGAAAAAAGTTAGGGCTTTGCTACAGGATACACCCTCCACAAGTTAACCAAGTAAAAATAAAATATATATTTCTGTTTTATTTAAACCTTTTAAGTTCATATGCATAGCCCCATTTGGCTGTTTAATTTTTTTTTTTCTTTCTTCAGTAATATTTAATCTCCTTAAAGAAAAAGAACATATCCATTTTACTTTTTTTGTATCTCTGTAGTAATATTTTAGTGTAAAAGAATAACCAGTATTTAAACCTTTTATGTTACTTTATACATTTATTTTACACAATGTTGAAAAATTAATAAGAAAGCTACATATTTTGGCAGCTGCTGCTTTCATTTTCAATGAAATGAAAAAAGCTCTCCAAGAGAAAACATCAATGAAGAAGAAACAGTTTGCACTATCTAAAAAGGAGAAACCCTCATTTATAAAAGTTTGCTGCAGATGACTTAACTGAAAATAAATGAATAGTTCCTATGTGTATAATACATATTTATCTATTTTACTTATGCCTTTATTCCACCAACTTACAACATCTGAAGTACAATTTGTTACATTACTTTTGTTTTTTTGCAGCACAGGCAGGTGAAGTGACTTCCTCACAGTCACACAGTGGTGTCAGTACCAGGATTTGAACTGACAAGCTCCGGGTTTGCTGAAATATTACTGAAGAAAGAAAAAAAACGAAAATGGGCAAATAGGGCTATGCATACAAATGTCCATCCATCCATTATCCAACCTGCCATATCCTAAATACAGGAGCCAATAAGTAGATATGTATATATACAGTATATATATATATATATATATATATATATATATATATATATATATATATATATATATATATATGTGAATGTATGTATGTATATATCTATGTCTATATATATATATATGTAGATATGTAAATTTGTATATGTATATATATGTTTATGTGGATGTGTATATACGTATGTATATGTAGATATGTGTATATGTAGATATGTATATATATATGTATATGTATATATATGTTTATGTGTGTGTGTGTGCATATTATATATATAAAAGACAGCAACACTCATAACAATGACAACACAATTACATTGACAATCATGTTACGTTATTTTTAAAATGTTTCCTTTTCTTTTTCATAACCTCTTTAACACACTACTTCTCCGCTGCGAAGCGCGGGTATTTTGCTATTTATCTCTTTATATAAAGGAGAGTTGGGATCCGAGAGACTGTGTTTGTGTGTTTGTGGAGGGATGGAGAGTTAAGGCAGGTGTTGGAGTCACGTGATCATCTCCCCTCCCATTCACCTCATTTCATTCAATTCATTTCGCTCGAGCTGAGCTCCGCAGTTGGCACGGTCTTGCTGTTCTTGATTTGCTTTTCACATGGCCAAGTATATGTTGCATGCTCAAGAGTAAGCTCAGCGCACAACTTGGTCATATTACAACCGGAGGGGCGAACTGACAACATGGTATACAAAGAGATCCTTAACAAATAATTATTGGTATAATTTCCCTCAGTTTATTATATAAAATTTTAAAGCAGTACTTCGCCGCTGCGAAGCGCGGGTATTTTGCTCTATATATATGTGTGTGAATGTATGTATGTATATATGTATGTCTATATTTATATTTATATCTATATATATATATATATATATATATATATATATATATATATATATGTGTAGATATGTAAATTTGTATATGTGTATGTATATATATATATATATATATATATATATATATATATAATGTATATATATGTATATATGTATATGTGTATATGTATATATATGTATATGTAGATATGTGTATATGTAGATATGTATATATATATATGGTTACATAACCTCTTTAACACACTACTTCTCCGCTGCAAAGCGCGGGTATTTTGCTATATATATATAAAAGACAGCAACACTTATAACAATGACAACACAATTACATTGACAATCATGTTACGTTATTTTTAAAATGTTTCCTTTTTTTTTCATAACCTCTTTAACACACTACTTCTCCGCTGCGAAGCGCGGGTATTTTGCTAGTATAGATATATATAGTCCCTGAGGATCCAACAATGAGGATCCTGCGGGCCGGATCAACCTCGGGTAACGGTGTCACATGGCCGTGGTACCATAACTTATGCTCCCTCACAATGCAGGTAATGTGCCTCATTCTTGACTCCAACCGCTCATTTGACACAAGGAACACAGTACCGAAAGAGTCCAGTCTTTGTCTCAGGTCACTGGATAGCGTCCATGTCTCACAACCATATAGCAAGACAGGAAGCACCGGGACTCTAAAGACTTGGACCTTCGTCCTTTTGCTGAGATATTGGGAGCTCCACACACCCCTTTTCAGCTACCTCAAGACTCCCCATGGTCTCCCAATCCATTTAATGACTTCATAGGAAGAGTCACCAGAGACATGAATGTCATTGCCAAGGTAAGTAAACTTCTCGACGAGGCTGACACTCTCTCCGACAGACAGACACACTGCTGTGCCCAAGAGGTCATTAAAGGCCTGGATGTTGGTTTTTATCAAGACACTCACAAGCCCAGACACTCAGACTCCTCGCTCAGTCTCTCATGAGCCCTGATCAGAGCCCCCATTGCGGATAGTCCCAAAGCACTTCTAAAAATGCACACTAGAGGGGGAAATCCCAATCGAAAACCCTGGATAGATGCAAAAAAGCCATTTATAAAATAAATAAGTTCTTCACAAAAAGAAGCTCTTCAGAACCAATGAAGCTCCATAGCACCATTGTAATGGGTAAGCACTTTGATTTTGTCCCATGTGTTTTGTGGGTGGTTCCCCAAGGGGCGGGGTCCCATGCTAATCACTGCCAAGAACTACTCTCCACCCTATTTATGGGAGGGCCTTCCATAGTTCCTGATGGTTCATTACGAATGTTCTAGAGCAGGGGACGCCAACTCCGGTCCTGGTGGACCACCATGGCTGCAGGTTTTCATTCTAACCCTTTTCTTAATGAGTGACCTGTTTTTGCTGCTAATTATTTAATTGACTTGCTCTTGAAGACAGTTTCTTTTTCCTTAATTAGCTGCCAAACAATAATGAGATACAAAATGAGCCAAAACAACTGGTGTCCATCACACAATATCTGAAAGAAAGATGAAGGTCTCAGGAATGCTGATCTGCTCAGGTCCACAAAACATTTTAATCGCACTCTTAGAAAAGAGAAAATCGACAATTTCAGAAATGTCTGCTATTGAAATATTGAGCGGACCAACAAGCCATGGAATTAAAGATCGGGTTTAATTAACAACAAATGATGAAGCAACTGGTTGGAGTGAAATTGGTTGGAGTTTGAGGGCCTGACTTAGTTGGTCCTCTGTTGGCTCCCTCACTTCACATTTCATTTCTGTTTAGGTGCCATTTAAGGAAAGAAATGAAGCAATTCAGAGGAACAATGAAGAAATTCAGGGGAACAAATCTTAAAAAATAAGTCAATTAAAATGAATTCGCAAGAATTTAATTAGCAGCACAAACAGGGCACTCATTTAAAAAAGGGTTAGAATGAAAACCTGCAGCCACGGTGGTCCTCCAGGACCGGAGTTGGTGACCCCGGCTCTACAACAGTGGTTCTCAAGCTCGGTCCTGGGGACCCACTGTGGCTGCAGGGTTTTGTTCACACCAACTTCTGTTCTTAATTGGACGGCTAGCGTAATGAAGTGATCTGTTATATTACCCTGTTTCTGTGTTTTGGAGTCAGTGTAAAAATGACAAAACTAAGGTTGGTAAATTTTTATTGAAATACACTAAGCAGTTATATGGGAAATGTATTTTTTACTTTTTAACAATATTTTCATCCTGATTTTCATTGTTCTTTTCAGGTTTTCTGGTTATTTAATCCATAATTTACTAATTAGTGGGTCTGACATTAAAGTAGTTGCAGCCTTTCATCACTCAGTGTTGTTTTCCCGGGTGTCTGCTCTGCTTCGTTTTAATCGTCATTACTAGGATACAACAAAAGAAGCAAACTATACCGAAAAAGGTCAAAATAATAGAAAAAAATTGAGTTAAACATTTGAAGATATTGAGAAAATAGAAATGCTTCTAAATCTTAAATATAAATGTCTACACGTGGAAATGTGTGCGTCTGTCTGTCTGGCATGGAAGTGCGAGGCTACAGCATGAAGCTAAAAGAAAGAGATTCTGTCGGCAAAATGAAACCGACAAGAAAAGAGAAATTCGCTTAGCCGCTAATAGACAACGGAGGTGAGCACATCGTGAAAACGAAACCTCAGAGGAAAGAGAACCTCGCTTAGCTGCTAAAGCACAACTGAGGCAAGCACATCAGCAAAACGAAACCTCTGAGGAGAGAGAAACTCACTTAGCCACTAACAGACAACAGAGGTGAGCACGTCGTGAAAACGAAACCACCAAGGAAAGAGAAACTCCCTTAATCGCTAATACACAAGCGAGGCGAGCACGTCAGAAAAATGAAACCTCCAAGGAGAGAGGAACTTGCTTAGCCGCTCATAGACAACGGAGGCGAGCACATCATGAAAACGAAACCTCAGAGGAAAAAGAGCCTCGCTTTGCCGCTAATACACAAGTGAGGTGAGCACATCAGCAAAACGAAACTTCCGAGGAGAGAGAAACTCACTTAGCTGCTAATAGACAATGGAGGCGATCACGTCGGGAAAACGAAATCGCCAAGGAAAGAGAAACTCACTTAGCCGCTAATAGACAACGGAGGTGAGCACATCGTGAAAACGAAACCTCAGAGGAAAGAGAACCTCGCTTAGCCGCTAAAGCACAACCGAGGCAAGCACATCAGCAAAACAAAACCTCTTAGGAGAGTGAAACTCACTTAGCCGCTAATAGACAACAAAGGCGAGCACGTCAGGAAAATGAAACCTCCAAGGAGAGAGGAACTTGCTTAGCCGCTGATAGACAACGGAGGTGAGTACGTTGGGAAAAAAAAACTGCCGAGGAAAGAGAACCTCGCTTAGCCACTAAAGCACAACCGAGGTGAGCACATCAGCAAAACGAAACCTCTGAGGAGAGAGAAACTCACTTAGCTGCTAATAGACAACGGAGGCGATTACGACGGGAAAACGAAATCGCCAAGGAGAGAGGAACTCGCTTAACCGCTAATAGACAACGGAGGCGAGCACGTCGGGAAAACAAAATCGCCAAGGAAAGAGAACCTTGCTTAGCCGCTAATACACAAGTGAGGTGAGCACATCAGCAAAATGAAACCTCCGAGGAGAGAGAAATTCACTTAGCTGCTAATAGACAACGGAGGTGATCACGTTAGGAAAATGAAACCACCAAGGAAAGAGAAACTCACTTAGCCGCTAATAGACAACGGAGGTGAGCACATCGTGAAAACGAAACCTCAGAGGAAAGAGAACCTCGCTTAGCTGCTAAAGCACAACTGAGGCAAGCACATCAGCAAAACGAAACCTCTGAGGAGAGAGAAACTCACTTAGCCGCTAACAGACAACAGAGGTGAGCACGTCGTGAAAACGAAACCACCAAGGAAAGAGAAACTCCCTTAATCGCTAATACACAAGCGAGGTGAGCACGTCAGAAAAATGAAACCTCAGAGGAAAGAGAGCCTCGCTTTGCCGCTAATACACAAGTGAGGTGAGCACATCAGCAAAACGAAACTTCCGAGGAGAGAGAAACTCACTTAGCCGCTAATAGACAACGGAGGTGAGCACATCGTGAAAACGAAACCGCCAAGGAAAGAGAAACTCACTTAGCCGCTAATAGACAACGGAGGTGAGCACATCGTGAAAAACCAAACCTCAGAGGAAAGAGAACCTCACTTAGCCGCTAATAGTCAACGGAGGTGAGCACATCGTGAAAACGAAACCTCAGAGGAAAGAGAACCTCGCTTAGCCGCTAAAGCACAACCGAGGCAAGCACATCAGCAAAACGAAACCTCTTAGGAGAGAGAAACTCACTTAGCCACTAATAGACAACAAAGGCGAGCACGTCAGGAAAACGAAACCTCCAAGGAGAGAGGAACTTGCTTAGCCGCTGATAGACAACGGAGGTGAGTACGTTGGGAAAACAAAACTGGCGAGGAAAGAGAACCTCGCTTAGCCACTAAAGCACAACCGAGGTGAGCACACCAGCAAAACGAAACCTCTGAGGAGAGAGAAACTCACTTAGCTGCTAATAGACAACGGAGGCGATTACGTCGGGAAGACGAAATCGCCAAGGAGAGAGGAACTCGCTTAACCGCTAATAGACAACGGAGGCGAGCACGTTGGGAAAACGAAACCACCAAGGAAAGAGAAACTCGCTTAGCCACTAATACACAAGCGAGGCGAGCATGTCGGCAAAACAAAACCTCCAAGGAGAGAGGAACTTGCTTAGACAGTAATGAAGAACGGATGCGATTGATTGATTGAAGTATCGGAATTCATGGTTTCTAGGACCTTACACAACTAGTCTTATATATAAACGTCTATGCGTGGAAGTGTGTGTGTGTCTGTCCAGCCCGGAAGTGAGAGGTGGAGTCAGGATAAGGGCTCCGCCTCTGAGGAAACAGAAAGCTCACTTAGCCGTTAATAACAGCAGCAAGGGCATCATGTCAGCAAAACAAAACTTCGGAAGAAAGACAAAGTCGCTCACATCGGCAAAACAAGATCCCTTTTACTTTTCCTCTCACCACTAATACACAAGCGAGGCAAGCACACCAGCAAAAGGAAACATCTGAATAAAGACAGTCGCTTAGCTGCTAATGCACAAGCAAGGCGAGCATGTTGGCAACGCAAATCCTCCTAGGAGAGAGACGCCCAGTGTTGTTCCTTTCAATTACCTGACATCTCTACATTTCAATCTTTTTTCTGACTATTTCAATAGTTTCTAGGACCCCATGCTGCTTACACAGCTAGTATTTTATAAATGTCAAAATGATACGATTGTTCTTTTCTGAATATACAATTAGAGAAGAGAAAAAAGATCAGCTAGTTAAATGTGATCAATTGTTCTCACTGATTGGGAATCTGGTTGGAACAAAAGCCTGCAGCCACAGAGGGTCCCGAGGACTGAGTTGGAGAGGCCCTGCGCAATGGAGTGGAAGGCTTCTTGTGTTTTCTGTGCTTTACTGTTGCCTACTGTTTATTCTGGATTTTTTGACCCAGTGTTCTGTTTTGACAACAGTTTTTGGATTCTGTTTTGGGACTCTTCGGAGCGTTTGTTATTGCACAAGCTTTTATTAAAATAAACTTTTTGTAAAAATTTTGCAAGGCCCTTTTTGTTGTCTAGTCCGGGGTTTAATGGTGTTTCCCCCTCAACTAGTAGGCAATTACTGAAAGTGTGCTTTAGGGACCCCCGAGTTACGACAGAATGAACCACCAGCAAAATAAAAAAATAAACCCCGTCAGCTTGGCAGCTGTGATGTGTAGCTCGAGCTGCAGTTTTTGAAAGATTCGCTGGACGTGCATCTTTTCTCATCTTATGAGGCCTGGAGGACTGGCCTATCGCAACTGGCTTGGTTACGAAAGTATAATGACTTAAAGGAAATTGAAGATCAGTTGTTTGAGGCTACGGGTTTCTTAACCAGAATCAACGATTTTGGAGGAAGATAACATTTTTTACGATCTGGTGTTGCTTATGTTTAGGAGAGGAGATGTTTCTTACCTGCTGAAGTGGTATGCTATCCAGGCTGTGGAGAGGCAGAGAGACGCCGCCATTACACAGAAGGTAAGCCTGCTGCCATTACCACTTCTTCAGAGTTTAAATCGGCAGCCCACAGGAAGACACAAAAATCAAAGACCCTGATTTTTCTGTTGAATGCTTCCATCCGGGGCGGCATGGTGGCGCAGTGGGTAGCGCTGCTGCCTCGCAGTTGTGAGACCTGGGTTCGCTTCCCGGGTCCTCCCTGCGTGGAGTTTGCATGTTGTCTGCGTGGGTTTCCTCCGGGCGCTCCGGTTTCCTCCCACAGTCCAAAGACATGCTGGTTAGGTGGATTGGCGATTCTACATTGGCCTTGGTGTGTGGGTGTGTTTGTGTGTGTCCTGCAGTGGGTTGGCACCCTGCCCAGGATTGGTTCCTGCCTTGTGCCCTGTGTTGGCTGGGATTGGCTCCAGCAGACCCCTGTGACCCTGTGTTCAGATTCAGCGGGTTGGAAAATGGATGGATGGATGGATGCTTCCATCTGTCTAGTCCTGTTATTTCTGCAGAGGTTTTTGAATTGCCAAAGCTACAGCACGTGGTTTTTACAATTGAGCCTTCCGTGATTTTGTCTAGGGCTGAGTCAAGTAATCCTGCTCCTGTAATTCTGTCCCATATTTTTGCAACTGAATGCTTACTGCTTTCTATTCCAAGTTTTGCTACAGTTACAATCCATCCTGTCTACCCAAGACAGAAGAATCAAAAACCTGAATGTATTTTGTTAAAAGCAAATATCTGATCACCCTGATATGTACTGCTTGATGTTCCAAATCCCTGTCAGAGCTCCAAAGGGTTGGCGATGCCCTGCCGGAGCTCACACAGTATTGCCGATGCCATGCCGGAGCATAAGAAGCTCTCTGAGGCCCCACTGGAGTGCAAGAGGAGTGCCAAGGCTGCCATGCCGCCAGCGGCGCTCACTTAGATTGCCGATGCCCTGTCAGATCACAAGAGGCTCGTTGAGGTCCCACCAGAGTGCAAGAGGAGTACCAAGGCCGCCATGCAGTCAGAGCTCACATGGATTGCCGATGCCCTGCAGGAACTCACATATGAATTATCGATGACCCGCCGGAGCTCACATGAATTGACGACACTCTGCCAGAGTGCAAGGGCTCGCTGAGGCCCTGCCGGAGTACAAGACAAGTGCCAAGGCTGCCATGCCGCCAGAGCTCACATGGATTGCCGATGCCCTGTCTGATCACAAAAGGCTCACTGAGGACCTGCCCAGAGTGCAAGAGGAGTGCAAAGGCTGCCACGCCGCCAGAGCTCACATGAATTGATGACACTCTGCCAGAGCACAAGGGCTCACTGAGGCCCTGTCGGAGTAAGTGGAGTGCCAAGGCTGCCATGCCGCCAGAGCTCACATGGATTGCCGATGCCCTGTCTGATCACAAGAGGCTCGCTGAGGACCTGCCCAGAGTGCAAGAGGAGTGCAAAGGCTGCCATGCCGCCAGAGCTCACATGAATTAATGACACTCTGCCAGAGCACAAGGGCTCACTGAGGCCCTGTCGGAGTAAGAGGAGTGCCAAGGCTGCCATGCCGCCAGAGCTCACATGGATTGCCGATGCCCTGCAGGAACTCACATGGATTACCGATGACCCGCCGGAGCTCACATGGATGGCTGAAGTCCCACCGGAACTCACATGAATTGCCAACACTCTACAAGAGCGCAAGAGGCTCACTGCCAGAGTGCAAGATTAGTGCCAAGGCTGCCATAGCTCACATGGATTGCAGATGCCCTGGTGGATCACAAGAGGCTTGCCGAGGCCCCGTCGGAGTACATGAGAAGAGCCAAGGCTACCAAGCCATGCCCTGAGCTAGTGCCTGGTTCACAGGAAAAGAGAGAGACAAAACAATGTTGTTGCCAAGAAGCTCCACCATGCAATCCAGTAGTGACACTATAGTGTCTAAGGTGAGTGGTTAACATAAGTAACTGTAACTGGTCAATAGGACAGGTGAATAAAATGTCTGCGAAATGGTACCAGCACACTGCAGAGGCTGTTGTCAACATTGGAGACACTATCATCATGTGAGACACAGGAGTGCAAAATAATTGTCCCATTTCAGCTAAGTCCCCTGATAGGGTGGTCCATCACAAGAAGGAGAAGCAATGCCGACTGATCGATGTAGCAATCTCAGACAACATGACGAAAGAACCCAAAAAACAGAGCAAACATAAAGATCTGGAGATTGAGATCAGTAGGATGTGGAGTAGCAATGACTAGAATTGTGCTATGGGGGGTTGTTGGGGCTCTGCAGGAGTTACCAGAACGCCATACAGCCCAGGAAATGCAGAAGATAATTGCACTGATGAGAACTGTTCAGATACTCAGTACTGGGTTAATCTTTAGGTCCCTGGTTGGGACACGGACACTTCAGCAGCTGCTAAAAAATTTCTGTGATGAATAAATTATAATAATAATGCAATGAGTGTTCAGAAAAAAATTAATGTTAATGATAATAACAGTAGCAATGGTTAACATTCTGGATAATTGCTGCCTCCTCATTATGCTTGAGACTTAGATGGTAATTTGAGTGGGACTCAAGCAGTTCTCCTCCTGTTCCTCCTCACACAAAGGAGCAGATGCCAGTCTTGCTGTTGGGTTGATGCCCTTCTATGGCCCTGTCCAGCTCTCCTTGTGTAACAGACCCTCCCCTGGTATCTCCTCCATGCTTTTGAGATTGTGCTGGGAGACTTCTTGCGACGGCACGTATGGATGTGCCATCCTGGAAAGGCAGGACTATCCGTGTAACCTGAATCGGCTGCAGGTACCACCTCATGCTACCAGTAGTGACAAGGGGTTTAATGTATAACGCCGTGTGAAGAATTCACACTAAAACATGGTGTATAGACAAAAAACAGAAATGCACGTATGCATCAAACAATCCAGATGCCTAAAACTGTGCGTACGCCAAGTTCCATGCACTTCCCCTTTATAAATCTAAATCAATGTGAATTTTAATGCATGTGCATGTGCCTACAGTCCGACCCCGACTCCTCCCAGAATTTTGCATATTTTAATACACAAACAATATAAACAGCCAATTCTGTGCAGTCTTTTGTTAAAAGACAATGGCAAAAGTATGTGGAAAAAAGAAGAATTTCAGCCAATGTGAAGTGGCAGCTAGGAAAAATGAACTATTTGGTGGCTTAAGCAGTGGTATAAGCCACAAAAGGAAGTTATGGAGTGATACAGTGTAAGGCAGAGACACTCGAAAGTTCAAGTTCTGAAAGTCGCACAGTGCCCGAAATAAGAAAGAAGTGGTCACATATCAAAGTTAAGACATTGAAAGTCGAATCACAGCCCACTGTCTGTTTATTCTGTTTCAGACAATATTACTAAAGCTGACCCCCATGCTGACCACATGACTCCATGTGGTTATGGTGCTGCTGTACGCTGCACACCTTCGGGCACTGGTTACACACACCTCTGCATCGGAAAACATTGGGCAACCATCTGGCTGTGTGCTGAGTCCCAAAATGCAATAGTGAATTCTGTAAGAGATGTGGCCAATGAACTAAGGAATATAAGGGCTGTATTGTGTGATACTGACTATAAATTAAATGAGTTGGTTAAAAAATAAATGCTGCATCTGATTAACTCTTTTCACATTCTGCTAATTACATTTACATGAAGCTGTAACGCTGTCTGATCTGGCTGATCATTTGGGAGGTCAGGGTCAGGTTCATCATCTCTTCAGGTAGGGGCAAACCACTGGTGTGCCACATTATGCAGCACACTACATGCTTGCACAATGAAACACACTTTCTGTGCACTATAGAGCAGCACATTAATAGAGTGGAAATGCTTTCTATTTACATAAGCAAATTCATTATCTGAAGGCGCCTTCATAGTGTAGTGTTGGTGCTGAGTGCCACAACAGATCGATTCTCTGCTCTTTACGTGGCTCCTTGAGGTGACTCGCTAACCTTAGAAGGACTGCTTGCCTTTTGCCGCACTAGTTGGAAACAAAGCACCTGCGAATGTGCAGAGTTGCCAGTTTTATAGGCTCTCCTACTACAGATGATGTAATTCCAGCTCATTCTTTCCGAGATTCATCCCTGCCTGATGTAACTTCTCCAGCACCATTGCAATAGCGATCTGTGTGCAGCCGACTGCTCTGATTACATTCAGAAAAGTGTACCTTACTGCAAATTGCGCTTTGATGTTTCCCAGTTCAACCACACTGTAAGGATATCTTATCTATCTGGATGACAAGTGGATAATACCATTCTATACAGCTGGCATGGCACGACTCAGTGATGACTGTGAAATACCCGATTGGTCAGCAAGTTCTCGTTGAAAAGCTCCTGTGGCTAAAAGCCAGAGAGTGGACAGAAATTGCACAGGAGCAGGTAGAGCACATTTCCTCAAAGTCTGCCTTTGCAATGCCGGTGCCAGTTCAGCACACAGCTCAAGGAGGAGAGCTCTTTGAAATCGAAATCGACTTATGAGCCATTCGTCATCATCCATAAATAAGTACACTCTTCTAGTTCTTCCATTTGCAATGTCTTCTAGCAACACTAAAGCAGCCATGGTAGTTGGAAAAGTCTGGCTATTCCATGCATCATTATATTGTTACAGCATGATTACAATCAAGTGAATTAAATTTGCAAACGATATACAGTTCATTTCGGTGTATTTAATAAATCCTGCATCAATGATGTGAATATAAAAAAGAAAGGGAGACCACACAGAAACAGCGGCACTGCTTTGACGCTGGGTGCCCCCCGTTTGCAAAACTGAGCAAAAACGTACATATGCATGGTGTGAGGCTGCCATGAAAATGTATGCGTCTTTATGCCTAGTTTAGTTTTCATACATCTCAACGTGAGCGTGGAAATGAGCATACGCAACATTTTTGTATGTATGCACTGTTTATACATGAAGCCAAAGGACATTAGCAAAATGCAAAACTAGAGGAGAATCAGTCAGGGAGGATAAGAAGAGAACAATTGTCTGTGGCTGCCATTCTCTTTTTTTGGTGGGTGTCTTGCTGTTGGCTTCTCCAGGTCACCTGTTGTCACTTTCATTTGCACCAAAGCAGGTGACGTTGACTCACAATGGCGTCTACTTCCTAACTGGACAGACTGATAACCCTGACTTGGTGTTAGACTGGGATCACTGAGTGATCCCTTCATTTTTTATGCAAACACTAATATAAGTTTAACTTAAAGCTTTATCTTTCTAAGATTGGTTCTTACAGGTGCATTGTTGCTTCATATCCGGAGTTTACCTGTTTAAAAAGGGTTGCTAACTTGACGTGTCTACTGTGTATATTACCTGATCCCTGTGACAGATTTATAATACAATATGCTTCCCCGTGTAGTTTCAGGGTGTGTGGTGCTCCTGATATCTCAGCAAAAGGACAAAGGTCCAAGTCTTTAGAGTCCTGTTGCTTCCTGTTTGCGAGACATGGACGCTATCCAGTGACCTGAGACAAAGACTGGACTCCTTCAGTGCTGTGTCTCATCAGAGAATACTTGGGTCCCACAGGTTTGACTTTGTGTTGCTCATGTAGTCCTGAATGAGGCACATTACCTTCATTGTGAGGTAGCATCACTTACGGCACTACGGCCATGTAGCGCGATTACTCGAGGGTGATCATCATTGATGAGGACCTGAGTGGCTGGACCAAGCCAAGGGGATGCCCATGTAACACCTGGGTGAGGCACATAGATGGTCATTTCTGGGGGGTGGGACTGGACTGCGTGTCTGCCTGTGGGGTTTGCCATCCAGGATCCTGCGCTGTTTCATCATGTGTTGAGTGCAGCAACAAGCTGTACTAGTGCATGCTTCCCGACCTGACCTGACCTGACCTGTAGTTTCCAAATTACATGATTGCTAAATACGAGGTGAGACACAAAAATAACCGGACTGGGCTTGGGGCTTTCCTGGAAAACCGTCTGTAGGTTGGCCGGACATGAATCCTAGAACTATATCCCCTCCTACACACCCTCTTAAATCGCAGACCAGCTAAGTATATCCTGTGAAGAGCCCAGTCAGTATTTGCACAACAATCTCTACACAAGATGGCGCAATAATGTTGGGTGAAAAAAATCGAACAACGAATCAACATCAAATTTCTGGCGAATTTTCTATTTTCCGTAAAGCAGTTTTTGACTGACAAAAACATTCCTGTCCTTGATCATCCTCCCTATTCGCCTGATTTAGCTCCCTGTGATTTTCACTTGTTCCCGAAAATCAAAAGTGACCTGAAGGGAACACATTTTTCTTTAATGAATGAAGTGAAGACAAAAACGGCAAGCCGGTTGAAGACAGAAGGTGACAATGTTTAGAATGCTGTAATTCATCAATAAATATATATATTTTTTTACAATTCGGTTATTTTTGTGTCTCACCTCATATCTATATATATATATATATATATATATATATATATATATTGTGGTGGATTGCCGGCTTTTTACTCCGGCCCTCACACCCAGGCCGCCAGGAGGAGCTCTCCGGACAGCATAAATGTGCCCCGAGTTCCAGCAGGGCCTCATGGACTACTTTGTAGTTTCTACACACAGCCCTGCTGGATACCTTGGGGGCCACCAGGAGTCACTGTAGGGGGGCTCGTGGGCTCTTATGTGCCCTATTATCCCGGGAGTATGTCATGGTCACGTGACAGGAAGAAACGACATGCTCCCAGGTTGAAGAAAAGGACTGTTTACCCTGACCCGGAAGGAATAAGGAAATGTGGACTGTTGGACAGGAACACCTCAGGGTCAGGGTGTATAAAAGGACTATGGGAAAGCCCAGACATTGAGCTGAGCTGGGAGGTAGGAGGGCTAAGTGTCTGGGCGAGGAGGAAAGAGTATTGTTAGTGATTGTGAATTATATGAGTAGTGTGGAGTGGAGGGTGCTTTGTGCACGTGATTACAGTACAATAAAGAAGTATTGTGCTTATACCTGGTGTTTGGAGTGGTACCTGAGGGTTCAAGAGGTGGACAAAAGCCTTATCTGCTACAATATATATATATATATAGTAGGTGGCACAATGGTGCAGTGGGTAGCGTTGATGCCTTGTAGTAAGGAGTTTGCTTCCTGGGTCCTCCCTGCGTGGAGTTTGCATGTTCTCCCCGTGTCTGTGTGGGTTTCCTCCCACAGTCCAAAGACATGCAGGTTAGGTGCATTGGCGATTCTAAATTGTCCCTAGTGTGTGCTTGGTGTGTGTGTGCCCTGCGGTGGGCTGACACCCTGCCCGGGGTTTGTTTCCTGCCTTGCGCCCTGTATTGGCTGGGATTGGCTCCAGCAGACTCCCGTGACTCTCTAGTTAGGATATAGCGGGTTGGCTAATGGATGGATGGATGGATAATATATAGTACTAAATATATATGTACGGTATATATGCATATTCTAAGTTTCTAAACACAGGAGAGGATGGTCTGGCATCCTGATAGGCGTTGAGGAAGATTCCTTACCTGACCAGATCGCTATAACATTAAGACCATCAAAGTGGAGATGCAGCTCAGCTGAGTGGAGCCCCAATTGGTATCATGGATGACTAATAGAAGGATTTGTGGGGGGGGGGTGACATTTTATGGACAATTCATCCCCCAGCACAACAGGTGGAAGTGTTCTCTGACTGGTTCCCAAGGACCCTTCCAGAGTCTTCCTCCCAAACTCCCATTTGCAGGCAATTCTGCAGGTGTTCAGGGAGCCATTCAGGCAGGCATATGAGCGGTGGAAGTGTTCAGCCTGACTGGCACCCAAGTCGCACACCCGCAAGTTTGTCTGGGAGATGGAGCCCGGGAGGAAGTCCCTGTAGGGGTCCTTGGGAGCTAGTCAGGGGAACAACTTGTGCAGGGTCCCCCAGTCCTTCCATTACTTGTCCCTAATGCTAACAGGGGTTCCATTCAGATGGGCTGCACCTCTACTCTGGTGCTCCATACATTATATTATGGGGTCTTCCTTAACCCCTTGTCGGGATGCCAGACCATCCTCTTCGGTTCTTAGGATAGAAATACAAATACAGCACACAATGTCTTCAGTATGTGGTTTGTTACTTAGTGGCATGCCCTATACATTATTTAATACACTGTGAATGGGTATGTCTGGCCAGCACAAGGTTGTTGGAGCTTGTGTACCCGTCACGAGGGTGAGAGAATCTCACTCAAGATCTCCACAGGAAAGAAAGTCCTGCACTGGAAGGGAAAGAGCAACCCAGGATTCCACAGTGAAAGAGAGGGTCTGTAAGAGGGTGGTAGACCCGGTCATTTTGGACTTGTAAGGGGCATGAGTATCAAACTCTGAGAGAGAAAAATGAGAGCATTGTAGTAGCTGGAAATGTGTAATGTAATTCACCCAGGAGAACTGAAAGGCACAGGCGGTTTAATAGATGTCAGGGGAAAAACGTGACCCTCTGATTGGAGAGAAATGGGCACCATGGAGGGGTGGTAAGAGGCAAGAAAACCTTCATGCCAAGAGGTGATAGCAGAGTCTCCAATGTTGAGGACAGCTTGTGTACTAAATGGCCAGTCTTTTCCTTCACACTACTAGGAAGCAGTGCACAATCTGTGGCATGGTGTCCATGGGACATGGTAGCCCCTTTGAATGCCATGAGTTACTGTGGAGGTGCTTTTGAGGTCAGGCCCATTTAAAGGCATCTTACAATTGGCATGTTATCCAAAAATTCAGGAAGTTATATCTGTGGACTCTGCTCTCCTTCTTCAAAGACACTTTCAGGTAGAATGTGAACATTGCATTACCCCAGAATTTCCTGTCCAAATGTGCATTTTGAAGGGGTTGGCCTGTCTTAAACTGGACTGGCATCCTGCCCAGGGTGATTTTGAAACAAGAAGACTACACTTCCACACTCTCCAGATGCCAGAAGGAGATCCATCAGCAATGAAAATGGATGCTTGTAGATGATCATGGTGCTGTTTTAACTCATTTAGCTGGAGACAGAACGGGTTAAACTTCTCTTACTTTAGAAACAAATTGGGTTTCCTTTCCTCATTTCCATAATTTGATGGATGTGCCATAGAAAGGGCACTGAAATTGCGGCATATTGCGCTGTGTATCTTCTTCTTCTTCTTTGGCTGCTCCTGTAAGGGGCTGCCACAGTGGATCATCTTCTTCCATATCTTTCTGTCCTCTCCATCTTGTTCTGTCACACCCGTCACCTGCATGTCCTCTCTCACCACATCCATAAACCTTCTCTTAGGCTTTCTTCTTTTCCTCTTCCCTGGCAGCTCTATCCTTAGTACCCTTCTCTCAGTATACCCCTCATCTCTTCTCTACACATGTCCAAACCAATGCAATCTCGCCTCTCTGACTTTGTCTCCCAAGCGTCCAACTTGAACTGATCCTCTAATGTCCTCATTTCTAATCCTGTCCATCCTCGTCACACCCAGTGCAAATCTTAGCATCTGTGTATCTAATTCATATGATTGCTGTCAGGGTTAGGGTTATGTTGTGATATATAACTCATATATTGTGTAGACCCCCTAGTAGTTTGTTGAACCCGAGAAGGACCAGTGGCAAGTGGGAGACACAACAACAGGATTAGAGGAGTCGAAAGGTGCAAACAGTTTAAGATTATTAAACACAAAATGAGTGTCATGAGTGTCACTTGAAGAAACAGAGTATTGGGAGTATAACAGAGATAAAGCTATAGATATAGAAGTAGATAGAGATATAGACAGACCTTCATTTGCACTCTATGGAAAATCTGACCTAATACAGAAGCACTTTAAATAAATAAATAGGTAGATAAATACACACATATATATACGTATATACACACACATAACCAATGATCTGAAAACACCAGAATGACTAAAAACAATGAAAATTTAAAAGAAAGAAAACATCTGACTTGCCAGTCCCAGTACCAGTGAGGCGCTATACCGACGTATTGCTGTTGGTAGAAAGGACCCCCAGTCTCGTTCCTTGACACACTTAGGCTGAATAATTCGTTGTCCAAAAATCCCCAGTGCTGATGTGCCAGAGAGAGGATGTGCAGCATTGTTCATAATGGCACTCAGTTGCTGCTATCTCCAGGGGGGTCCAGAATGTGCCCCATAACTGAGCCTGCAATTTAAATCAGTCTGTTGATTCGGTGGGCCTTTCTTGAAGTGCTGTTACTGGTCCAGCACACCACAGCGCAGAAAATTGCACTGACCATCAGAAGAGTTGTAGAAGATGTGAAGGATGTCACTTCCAACTGTAAAGGAACACAGTCTCTTAAGGAAAAAGAACCTGCTCTGCCCTTTCTTATATATCTCCTCTGTGTTCCAAGACCAGTCCAACCGGTCACTGATGTGGACCCCCAAGTACTTGTAGGAGTGGACCACCTCTACATCCACTCCTTAGTGACTGGACATAGAGGTTCTTTGGTGCGGCAAAAGTCCATAAGCAGTTCCTGGTTTTTGCTGATGTTAAGATGCGGACAATTCTCTCTGCACCAAGAAACAAAGTTCTCCCCCTGACTCCTCTCCTCTGTCTCATCTCCCTTATCAATAAACCCCATAAGTGCAGAATCACCTGACAATTTCTATAACTGACCTGACTTGCTCTTATATTTATGGTCGGAGGTGTGCAGAGTGAAGAGAGAAACAGACAGGCCTGTTCCTTGTTCCTTGTGGTGCTCACACAGTCCTTCAGTCTCACAAACTGCGGCCTTGCCCGATAGATGGTCCATCATCCAGGACTCCACGGGCTCATTCACCTGCATATCTCTGAATTGACCCCTTAACAGGGATGGCTGGGTGGTACTGAAGGCCCTGGAGAAATCAAAAGCCATCTTTGTCCAGTCTTGTGGATTACATTCATATTGCATCCTCCACTCTAATCCTTGTCTGATAGGCAAGCTATACTGTTCAGGTGGTCTACCACCATAGTCCAAGACCAAACTCTCAAAGGTCTTCATAATGTGAGACGTAAGGGCCACTGGTCTGTAGTCATTAGGTGAAGATGCGCCTGCCTTCTTTGGAACAGGAACAATGCAGGTTGTTTTCCACAGCAGTGTCACTTTCTAGACCCTTAGAGACAGAGTGAACAGGTGACAGAGGACACCACAAAGTTGGTCAGTATGGACCTTAAGAACTCGAGGTCTGATTCCATCTGGGCCCACAGCTTTTCCTGTTTGTAGCTTCCTCAGTTCACAATTATGGTCACTTGCCATTCCCGATGTCGGAGTAGGACTTGTTGCTGTAGCAGGTAAAGTGTGGGGGGACTGGTCATTGGAAGATGGTGGCAGTGAGAAGGAAAGTCAATTTAAAAATTGGCTCGGCTCAGGGCATTAGCTTTGTCCACGTCCTCTGCTATCACCTGAGCCCTGGACTGCTTGTGGGTCCAGTACTCATAGCCCGTTCATTCCTTCATGTTCTTCTGAGTGAGTTTGTTTTCTATCATAAGCTTTGTAAGCTTCCATTCTTTCACTCAACTTTCTCTCCAGCATGTACTGTTCATTGCTTATTTATTTATTTTAAAAACACAGAGATATACAGTCCATCTACAGAGCAGCAATCCATCCTGCAAAATCCCAGGCACTCCATCCATGAATGGTGCCCCGTCGCAGCCATCGGTGCTTACCAGACGAATTAAAACCAGAGGCTCAACGCTCATTCCACTCACGTTATCCTCACGCCACACTGCGTTGAGTATCCGGTTCGTCTCCAGTGATCTCTCGTCTCGTCTCCTCTGCTCTGTGTCACCAGCACCAAATTCAGACACCTGGACTCTCACTCTCTGCCACCTCCAGTCGTGACCCACACTCTTAGCTGCAGCCGAGCAGGTTTGACCCTGCTGTCCTGGAGGACACACCATACTAAAGAAGAAACAACATGTTCGGCCCATTCAGTCTCTCCCATCGATTACATCATTTCTTCTTCTATTCCCAGTCTCTCTGATATTTTACCATACCCTCGCTTTTAGTTTTCCGTTTCTTTTTCTGTTATCTTTTTTCCTCCTCTCGCTATTTATATACTGTAAATTTCATTTTAACCGCCGGAAATATATCGTCACATGTGTACATCTGGGAGACAACCCTAGGATTCATTTAATAAATGTTTTACTCCAAGGCAGTGGGTTGGCACTGTTGTCTAACGCCTTAAATCTTCTCCACTCTGGAGAAAGGATGATTGACAGCTCCTCCATCTTGGATGTCACTTATGGTTTGCGCCTTCATGAACTTGCCCTTTCCAGCTTGCAGACACCATAACTGGCTCTAATGCAATCATGGAACAGTCTGAAGAAGACTTCTCTCTGAACAAGACAGACTATCTGCATTTCAAAGGTTCTTCTTTTCTATTTTTGTGGACATACAATATATGGAATCACTATGGTACCCATAGTGTAGAAACATTTCCTGTGTCTTATTACTATATATACCTGTATGTATATATATATATATATATGGTGGCAGGGCCTCGGGGGTGGATAAGATACGCCCGGAGTTCCTAAAGGCTCTGGATGTTGTAGGACTGTCTTGGTTGACACGTCTCTGCAACATCGCATGGACATCAGGGACAGTGCCTCTGGATTGGCAGACCGGGGTGGTGGTCCCCCACTTTAAGAAGGGGGATCGGAGGGTGTGTTCCAACTACAGAGGGATCACACTCCTCAGCCTCCCTGGAAAAGTCTATTCGGGGGTTCTGGAGAGGAGGGTCCGTCGGATAGTCGAACCTCGGATTCAGGAGGAACAGTGTGGTTTTCGTCCTGGTCGCAGAACAGTGGACCAGCTCTACACCCTTAGCAGAGTCCTGGAGGGTGCATGGGAGTTCGCCCAACCAGTCTACATGTGTTTTGTGGACTTGGAAAAGGCGTTTGACAGTGTCCCTCGGGGAATCCTGTGGGGGGTGCTCCAGGAGTATGGAGTACCGGACCCCCTGATAAGGGCTGTTCGGTCCCTGTACGATCGGTGCCAGAGCTTGGTCCGCATTGCCGGCAGTAAGTCGAACCCGTTTCCAGTGAGAGTTGGACTCCGCCAGGGCTGCCTTTTGTCACCGATTCTGTTCATAACTTTTATGGAGAGAATTTCTAGGCGCAGCCAGGGCGTTGAGGGGGTCCGGCATGGTGGACTTAGGATTGGGTCACTGCTTTTTGCAGATGATGTTGTCCTGTTTGCTTTATCAGGCCGTGATCTTCAGCTCTCTCTGGATCGGTTCGCAGCTGAGTGTGAAGCGGCTGGGATGGGAATCAGCACCTCCAAATCCAAGACCATGGTCCTCAGCCGGAAAAGGGTGGAGTGCCCTCTCAGGGTTGGGAGCGAGATCCTGCCTCAAGTGGAGGAGTTCAAGTATCTTGGGGTCTTGTTCACGAGTGACGGAAGAATGGAGCGTGAGATCGACAGGCGGATCGGTGCGGCGTCCGCAGTGATGCGGGCTCTGCATCGGTCTGTCGTGGTGAAAAAGGAGCTGAGCCATAAGGCAAAGCTCTCAATTTACCAGTCGATCTATGTTCCTACCCTCACCTATGGTCATGAGCTATGGGTAGTGACCGAAAGAACGAGATCACGATTACAAGCGGCTGAAATGAGTTTCCTCCGCAGGGTGTCTGGGCTCTCCCTTAAAGATAGGGTGAGAAGCTCAGTCATCCGGGAGGGGCTCAGAGTAGAGCCGCTGCTCCTCCACATCGAGAGGAGTCAGATGAGGTGGCTCGGGCATCTGATCAGGATGCCTCCTGGACGCCTCCCTGGTGAGGTGTTCCGGGCACGTCTAACCGGGAGGAGGCCCCGGGGAAGACCCAGGACACGCTGGAGGGACTATGTCTCCTGGCTTGCCTGGGAACGCCTTGGGATTCTCCCGGAAGAGCTAGAAGAAGTGGCCGGGGAGAGGGAAGTCTGGGCATCTCTGCTCAAGCTGCGCGACCCGACCTCGGATAAGCGGAAAAGGATGGATGGATGGATATATATATATATATATATATATATATATATATATCCATCCATTTTCCAACCCGCTGAATCCGAACACAGGGTCACAGGGCTCTGCTGGAGCCAATCCCAGCCAACACAGGGCACAAGGCAGGAACCAATCCCGGGCAGGGTGCTAACCCACCGTATATATATATATATATATATATATATATATATACGTGCGCATGGGAAACAGCTGAAGGGCCTAGACACTTGTAATTCTACGCCAGGCCAGGGTGCGGCGGAGTGTACCGACTATCTCTCTCAGTCCCTTTCAGACCTGTCCCGGGAAATCCCGCCTCTGGACGGCCCGGAGGATGACGTCACTTCTGAACACCAGGATACCACTCCCACTTCCTGCAACGAAGACGTCATTTCCCTTTTGGGCCTTTAAAACTGCCATCTTGCCTCAGTACAGGCAGTTCTGTTTTGGACTCTGAACGATTCACATCGTGTACTTAAAAAGAGCGATTGCAGCCAAGCATAATATACGGGTGGCTGCCCCAAACCTTTGTGATGTCTCCGACTTATTCTTGTTACAATATATATATATATATATATATATATATATATATACACATACATACAGTTAGGTCCATAAATATTTGGACAGACAACTTTTTCCTAATTTTGGTTCTGTACATTACCACAATGAATTTTAAATGAAACAACTCCGCTGCAGTTGAAGTGCAGACTTTCAGCTTTAATTCAGTGGGGTGAACAAAACGATTGCATAAAAATGTGAGGCAACTAAAGCATTTTTTGAACACAATCCCTTCATTTCAGGGGCTCAAAATGTAATTGGACAAATTAAATAACTGGAAATCAAATGTTCATTTCTAATACTTGGTTGAAAACCCTTTGCTGGCAATGACAGCCTGAAGTCTTGAACTCCTGGACATCACCAGATGTTGGGTTTCCTCCTTTTTAATGCTCTGCCAGGCCTTTACTGCAGCGACTTTCAGTTGCTGTTTGTTTGTGGGCCTTTCTGTCTGAAGTTTAGTCTTCAACAAGTGAAATGCCTGCTCAGTTGGGTTAAGATCAGGTAACTGACTTGGCCATTCAAGAATTTTCCACTTCTTTGCTTTAATAATGTCCTGGGTTGCTTTGGCTGTATGTTTTGGGTCATTGTCCATCTGTATCATGAATCAATTTGACTGCTGTATTTAGCTGGATTTGAGCAGACAGGATGTCTCTGAACACCTCAGAATTCATTTGGGTGCTTCTGTCCTGTGTCACATCATCAATAAACACGAGTGTCCCAGTGCCACTGGCAGCCATGCATGCCCAAGCCATCACACTGCCTCCCTCCACCGTGTTTTACAGATGATGTGGTATGCGTTGGATAATGAGCTGTTCCACGCGTTCTCCATACTTTTTTCTTGCCATCATTCTGGTAGAGGTTGATCTTGGTTTCATCTGTCCAAATAATGTTTTTCCAGAACTGTGCTGGCTTTTTTAGATGTTCTTTAGCAAAGTCCAATCTAGCCTTTCTATTCTTGAGGCTTATGAGTGGCTTGCACCTTGCATTGCACCCTCTGTATTTACTTTCATGCAGTCTTCTCTTTATGGTAGACTTGGATATCGATACGCCGACCCCCTGGAGAGTGGTGTTCACTTGGCTGGCTGTTGTGAAGGGGTTTCTCCTCACCATGGAAATGATTCTGCGATCATCCACCACTGTTGTCTTCCGTGGACGTCCAGGTCTTTTTGCGTTGCTGAGTTCACCAGTGCTTGCTTTCTTTCTTTCTCAGGATGTACCAAACTGTAGATTTTGCCATTCGTAATATTGTAGCAATTTCTCAGATGGGTTTTTTCTGTTTTCGCAGCTTAAGGATGGCTTCTTTCACCTGCATGGAGAGCTCCTTTGACCGCATGTTGTCTGTTCACAGCAAAATCTTCCACATGCAAGCACCGCACCTCAAATCAACTCCAGGCCTTTTATCTGCTTGATTGATATGACATAACAACGGACTTGACCACACCTGCCCATGAAATAGCCTTTGAGTCAATTGTCCAATTACGTTTGAGCCCCTGAAATGAAGGGATTGTGTTCAAAAAATGCTTTAGTTGCCTCACATTTTTATGCAATCATTTTCTTCACCCCACTGCATTAAAGCTGAAAGTCTGCACTTCAACTGCATCGGAGTTGTTTCATTTAAAATTCATTGTGGTAATGTACAGAATCAAAATGAGAAAAAAGTTGTCTCTGTCCAAATATTTATGGACCTAACTGTATGTATATATAAACTGCTCAAAAAAATTAAAGGAACCCTTGTTAATGAGTGTATAGCATCAACTCAATGACACTTGTGGGCTATTGATCTGGTCTGTTAAGTAGCAGAGGAGTTTAATAATAATAATTCTTTGCATTTATATAGCGCTTTTCTCACTACTCAAAGTGCTCAGCAGTTGCAAGTTAAGGGCCTTGCTTAAGGGCCCAACAGAGTAAAGTCCCTTTTTGGCATTTACGGGATTCAAACCGGCTTCCTTCCGATAGCCAGTGCAGATCCCTAGCCTCAGAGCCACCACATCAGTTGTTCATCAGTTTCAGCTGCTTTGGTGCACTAGAGGGGCAACACTGAGATGACCCTCAAAACAGGAATGAATGGTTTCACAGGTGGTGGGAGGCCACTGACATTTTTCCCTCCTCATCTGTTTTGTCACTCGTTTTGCATTTGGCTACGGTCAGTGTCACTACTGGTAGCATAAGGCCATACCTGCATCCTACAGAGGTGGCACAGGTAGTCCAGCTTCTCCAGGATGGCACATCAATACGTGTCATTGCCAGAAGGTTTGCTGTGTCCCCCAGTACAGTCTGAAGGGCATGGAAGAGATTCCAGGAGACAGGCAGTTACACTAGGAGAGCTGGACAGGGCCCCTCATAGAAGGTCCTTAACCCATCAGCAGGACCCACCGGTATCTGCTCCTTTGGGCAAAGAGGAACAGGATGAGCACTAGCAGAACCTACAAAATGACCTCCAGCAGGCAGTCAGGCCACTGGTGTGATTGACTCTGACCAAACAATCAGAAACAGACTTCATGAGGGTGGCCTGAGGGCCCATCATCCTTTAGTGGGCACTGTGGAGCTCAATTGGCATTTACCATAGAATACAAGAATTGGCAGGTCCACTACTGGCGGGCGCCCTGTGCTTTTCACAGATGAGAGCAGGTTCACCCTGAGCACAGGTGACAGACATCAAAGGGTCTGGAGAAGCCGTGGAGAACGTTATACTGCCTGTGACACCGGTTTGGTGGTGGGTCAGTGAATGTCTGGGGAGGCATAGCCATGGTGGGACGCACAGACCTCTACAGGCCAGACATCAGCACCTTGACTGCCATTAGGTATCGGGGTGAAATCCTTGGACCCACAGTCAGACCAATGTCCGGTCTCATGTGGTGAGAGGATGAAGATCCCATTGACTGACCCCCATGCTCACTTGCCTGACCTAAATCCAATAGAACACCTCTGGGTGGGACATTATGTTTCAGTTCATCCGACGCCTCAGCCTGTCCAGGAGCTCAGTGATGCCCTGGTCCATATCTGGGAGGAGATCCCCCAGGACACCATCCGTCATCTCATTAGGAGCAAACTACTGAGTACGATTTGGAGTTGATGCAATGAAATTTCGGCCAAATGGACTCACCTGCCTGCCTTATCATTTTTTCCCTTTGATTTTCGGGGTGTCTTTGAATTCAGCCCTCTGTTGGTTGATCATTTTCATTTCCATCAAACAATGTGGAATCTTTCATTCCTAACACATCAACATATCAGTCCATATCAGTAGAGCATGATTATTATCCCATTGAGATTTGATGCATTTCCAAAGTGTACTACAAAGTGTTCCTTTAATTCTTTTGAGTAGTTTATATAAGGAATTTAATAATATAAACTTGAAATTTGGTTTAGTAATCTTGACAGAAGTAAAAAGTTACCCCTCTTTTAAGGAAATACTTCATTAAGATATCAGTGACTTAACAACGTGTGCCACACTGGCAAGTCTCAAATGAGTGTGACAGTATAAAGGTCATTTGTCACTTGCTAACCATCCTAAGAAAATGTCATTTTTGGTTCCCATGGCAACAGAGCTTTGGCAAACAGCGGGAGAAGTAAAGATTAAAAGCAAAGTAGACCTTCAACAACAGTCATAATTTGCAATGCCATTGTCATGTTTATGTGAAGTACAACAGTTACCACAGAAAATGGAAATAATGGCCTAGTTATTTTTCTCCTGCCTGTTCAAATTACACTCACCATTCTCTCCCTTTAGAGTTGACTTATTAAATTTGTTCATATAAAAGTAGTAATAAAGGAAAAAAAAAAACATTTGGGTAACATCGAATGAAAAATATTCCCCATGTTAGAATTTGCTTGTTTTCATTCAAAGCTGGAACATAACAATCAAGAAACCATAATAGCAATCATAAAACAAGACGTAGCTTTTAATGTTATCATTTTTAAAGGGCAGTACATTCTGAATGAAATCTCCAAGATGTTCTTTCACATTATGGATAAGTGATACAGTATAACGAACAGAGCAAGACAAGCTCTCACCAGCCCATGCAAAATGAAGTCACCGTCCCCTGAGATGTGACCACTGACTGGGGTTAATGATGAGGTGAGGGGATAGGAGCATTAAAATGACACGCAGAAGGGATAACGTTACTGCATTACAGGGAATGAAAGAGTCGCTGGCATCAGAAGGGCAGTCTGCCTGCTGGATACACTCATATTAATTGCAACACTGTTATATTTCACATTTGATTTAAAATATTGTGCTGCAGTAATATTCCTCTCTATTATCCATCCCAACATTCAGTGCAGTATTTCGTCTGGAACAAAAAAAAAATATATGTGCTCACCTTACTTACACTATTATATAGTGCCTTTCATATCTATCTATCTATCTATCTATCTATCTATCTATCTATCTATCTATCTATCTATCTATCTATCTATCTATCTATCTATTATAAAGTGCCTTCCATATCTATCTATCTATCTATCTATCTATCTATCTATCTATCTATCTATCTATCTATCTATCTATCTATCTATCTATCTATCTATCTATCTATCTATCTATCTATATATCTATCTAGTGGCATTCATATCTATCTATCTATCTATCTATCTATCTATCTATCTATCTATCTATCTATCTATCTATCTATCTATCTATCTATCTATCTATCTATCTATCTATCTATCTATCTATCTATTATAAAGTGCCATTCATATCTATCTATCTATCTATCTATCTATCTATCTATCTATCTATCTATCTATCTATCTATCTATCTATCTATCTATCTATCTATCTATCTATCTATCTATCTATCTAGTGCCATTCATATCTATCTATCTATCTATCTATCTATCTATCTATCTATCTATCTATCTATCTATCTATCTATCTATCTATCTATCTATCTATCTATCTAGTTCCATTCATATCTATCTATCTATCTATCTATCTATCTATCTATCTATCTATCTATCTATCTATCTATCTATCTATCTATCTATCTATCTATCTAGTGCCATTCATATCTATCTATCTATCTATCTATCTATCTTTCTATCTATCTATCTATCTATCTATCTATCTATCTATCTATCTATCTATCTATCTATCTATCTATCTATCTAGTTGTCTAAATTGGACCCTCTTCATTCCTCTGTAGATTAAACTCTAAAAATGAATCCTCCTGGGTATCAAGAAAAAGAATTTAGTAGATTTTTTTTAAACCAACAGCAACCCAGAAAGCAAAGCAAGGCAAGCACAATTCACACAGCCACTGCGATGAACGTCGAAGGCCAGAGGGAGATGAGCAACGGGACCGTCAGGGCTGCTTTACGCTGTACTGCTGTGTCACAGTGCAAGCACTGACCGGGTGGCACATGTAGACCACCGAGGCACTAAACAAGTAAACAAGTCTTTATGCCTACAGCACAATTTACATTACCTGCATTAACATTAGAGAGAAAGCAGATGATAAAAGAGACTCTATGGAGGTTTTTAGAAAAAAAGATTTATTTGTAATTTGTGCATTATTTCACACAGCAGAGCTCAAAAGAATGCATCGAGTAGGACAATTTAATATAAAAGTGACAAATTTCACACATCTGTAATGCGTTTGAATACAAACAATATACCATCATATGAATCACATACAGCACCTTTGTAAAATGTCGTCAGAAGGTGCTTTACAAAGCAGGACAGTTTTCATATTGAAGAAGAATTAGAAAAACAGCAGGTCTGAATATTAGAAAATGAGCATGTACTGTAAATTGAAGGATTAAAAACCCCAATTAACAAACTTACAAAAGGGTTACCCAGACTCCTTTACACAAATGCAAACAGTAAAATAAAATAATAAAAAGACAATTTCATAATATTATTGTATACATTATTAAATGTATTACAACTTTCATCAAATACAGAATTTTTCTTTTTGAATATGCCATGTATATATACAGTATATACAGTCATATGAAAAAGTTTGAGAACCCCTCTCAGACTGCATAATAATTGACTCTCCTTTCAACAATAAACATAACAGTGGTATGTCTTTCATTTCCTAGTAACATCTGAGTACTGCGGTGTTTTACGAACAAAGATTTTTAGTGACGCAGTATTTAGTTGTATGAAATTAAATCAAATGTGAAAAACTGGCTGTGCACAAATGTGGGTCCCCTTGTCATTGTGCTGATTTGAATGCCTGTCACTGCTCAATGCTGATTACTTGGTGTGATGAGCTCATTAAGCCTTGACCTTCATAGACAGGTGTGTCCCATCATGAGATATAAAGGTATTTAAGGTGGTCAATTACAAGTTGTGCTTCCTTCCCTTTGACTCTCCGCTGAAGAGTGACAGCATGGGATCCTCAAAGCAACTCTCCAAAGATCTGAAAACAAAGATTGTTGAGTCTCCTGGTTTAGGGGAAGGCTACAAAAAGCCATCTCAGAGGTTTAAACTGTCAGTTTCAACTGTAAGGAATGGAATCAGGAAATGGAAGGCCACAGGCACAGTTGCTGTTAAACCCAGCGGGTCTGGCAGATCAAGAAAAATACAGGAGCGGCATATGAGCAGGATTGTGAGAATGGTGACAGACAACCCACAGATCACCTCCAAAGACCTGCAAGAACATCTCACTGCAGATGGTGTATCTGTACATCGTTCTACAATTCTAGTACAATTTGCACAAAGAACATCTGTATGGCAGGGTGATGAGAAAGAAGCCCTTTCTGCACTCAGGCCACAAACAGAGTCGCTTGTTGTATGCCAATGCTCATTTAGACAAGCCAAATTCATTTTGGAACAAAGTGCTTTGGACTGATGAGACAAAAATGGAGTTAGTTGGTCAAAACAAAAAGCGCTTTGCATGGCGGAAGAAGAACACAAAGTCAGTCACAAAGTTGAAGTTACACAGGAGTTGAATATTCCAACAAGACAATGATCCAAAACACAGTTCAAAATCTACAACGGCATTTATGCAGAGGGAGAAGTACAATTTTCTGGAATGGCCATCACAGTCCCCTGACTTGAATATCATCGAGAATCTATGGGATGATTTGAAGCAGGCTGTCCATCAAATTGAACTGAACTGGAGAGATTTTGTATGAAGAATGGACAGAAATACCTCCATCCAGAATCAGACACTCCTCAAAGGCTATCGGAGGACAGCGTCTAGAGGTGTTAGATTAGCAAAAGGAGGCTCAACTGAGTATTGATGTCATATCTCTGTTGGGGTGCCCACATTTATGCACCTGTCTAATTTTGTTATGATGCACATTGCATATTTTCTGTTAATCCAATAAACTTAATGTCACTGCTGAATTCCTACTGTGTCCATAAGGCATGTCAGATATTAAAAGGAAGTTGCTACTTTGAAAGCTCAGCCAATGAGAAACAAAAATCCAAAGAATTAAGAGGGGTTCTTCCCAAACTTTTTCATATGATGTATATAATGTACATACATAAACATATACTGTATATGTACACTGTATTGCACTGTATTTTGGAGTTATTTCAAATAGCAGAGCTCAATATAATAGAGTCATGGTCAGACTTTTTCTTTTTCAATATACTGTATGTAAATATATATGCCAGACCATCCTCTCCAGTACTCCAGAATTTACAATATATACAGTACTTAGAAACCTATAATAAATTAAAAACCTGAATAAATTGTTAATGAAATGTTAACATAATTTTGACTCACCCTGTATATATAAATACGAGGGGAGACACAAAAACAATCAGACTGGGCTTGGGGCTTTCCTGGATAACCGTCTGTAGGTCGGCCGGACATGTATCCTAGAACGATATCTCCTCCTACACGCCAACCAGCTAAGTATATCATGTGAAGAGCCCAGTCAGTATTTGCACAACAATCGCTACACGAGTTGGGTGAAAAAATCGAACAGCAAATCAACATCAAATTTCTGGCGAATTTTCTTTTTTTCTGTAAAGCAGTTTTTGACTGACAAGAACATTCCTGTCCTCGACCATCCTCCCTATTCGCCCGATTTAGTTCCCTGTGATTTTTATTTGTTCCCAAAAATCAAAAGTGACCTGAAGGGAACACATTTTTCTTCAATGGATGAAGTGAAGACAGAAACGGCAAGACTGTTGAAGAGCCTCAAGCAAGAAGACTTCCAGCACTGTTTCAATCAATGGAAGATACGTATGGAGTGGTGTACAGATCAGGAGGGAGACAATGTAGAAGGTGGCAATGTTTAGAATGCTTTAAGTCATCAATAATTTTTTTTTTTTTACCAATCCGGTTATTTTTGTGTCTCAACTCGTATATATACAGTATATATATATATATATATGTATGTATAATGTACAGTATATAATATATAGTACTATATATATATGTATATATACACATTCTAAGTTTCTAAACACAGGAGAGGATGGTCTGGCATCCTGAAAGGGGTTAAGGAAGATTCCTTACCTGGCCAGGTCAATTTAACATTAGGACTACCAGAGTGGACATGCAGCTTAGCCGAGTGGAGCCGCAATTGGTATCAGGAACGAGTAATATTGACATTTATGACATCTGTGGCGGAGCGACGGGCGCTGAGCAGACTCCTGTCAATCATAGAGAATCCACTGCATCCACTGAACAGGATCATCTCCAGACAGTGGAGCAGCTTCAGCGACAGACTGCTGTCACCGTCCTGCTCCACTGACAGACTGAGGAGATCGTTCCTCCGCCACACTATGTGACTCTTCAATTCCACCCGGGGGGGTAAACGTTAACATTATATAAAGTTACTGTCTGTTATACCTGCCTCACACTCTCCACCTTGCATTTTTTAACTTGCACTGCACTTTTATCATTAATATTGTTTTTATCAGTATGCTGCTGCTGGAGTATGTGAATTTCCCCTTGGGATTAATAAAGTATCTATCTATCTATCTATCTATCTATCTATCTATCTATCTATCTATCTATCTATCTATCTATCTATCTATCTATCTATCTGTTATATAGTGCCTTTCCTATCTATCTATCTATTATAAAGTGCCATTCATATCTATCTATCTATCTATCTATCTATCTATCTATCTATCTATCTATCTATCTATCTATCTATCTATCTATCTATCTATCTATCTATCTATCTATCTATCTATTATATAGTGCCTTTCCTATCTATCTATCTATCTATCTATCTATCTATCTATCTATCTATCTATCTATCTATCTATCTATCTATCTATCTATCTATCTGTTATATAGTGCCTTTCCTATCTATCTATCTATTATAAAGTGCCATTCATATCTATCTATCTATTATATAGTGCCTTTCCTATCTATCTATCTATCTATCTATCTATCTATCTATCTATCTATCTATCTATCTATCTATCTATCTATCTATCTATCTATCTATTATAAAGTGCCATTCATATCTATCTATCTATCTATTATATAGTGCCTTTCCTATCTATCTATCTATCTATCTATCTATCTATCTATCTATCTATCTATCTATCTATCTATCTATCTATCTATCTATCTATCTATCTATCTATCTATCTATTATAAAGTGCCATTCATATCTATCTATCTATCTATCTATCTATCTATCTATCTATCTATCTATCTATCTATCTATCTATTATATAGTGCCTTTCCTATCTATCTATCTATCTATCTATCTATCTATCTATCTATCTATCTATCTATCTATCTATCTATCTATCTATCTATCTATCTATCTATCTAACAGAAGGACTGGGAGGAAAATGACTTTTTATGGACAATTCATCCCCCAGCACAACAGGTGGCAGTGTTCTCTGACTGGTTCCCAAGGACCCCTATGGAGTCTTCCTCCCGAACTCCCATTCGCAGGAAATCCTGCAGGTGTCCAGGGATCCATTCAGGCAGGCATATGACAGGTGGAAGTGTTCAGCCTGACTGGCACCCAAGTCGCACACCTGCAGGTTTGTCTGTGAGTTGGAGACCAGGAGGAAGTCCCTGTAGGGGTCCTTGGGAGCTAGTCAGGGGAACAACTCGTGCAGGGTCCCCCAGTCCTTCCATTACTTGTCCCTAATACCAACAGGGGCTCCACTCGGCTGGGCTAAATCCCCACTCTGGCGGTCCATACATTATATTATTGAGTCTTCCTTAACCCCCTTGTTGGGATGCCAGACCATCCTTTCCGGTTCTTAGGATAGAAATACAAATACAGCACACAACGTCTTCAGAAAGTCTTAAGATTCCTTCACTCTCTACACATTCTGTTCTGTTGCACCCTTGTATTCAAATCATTTTAATTTGTTGTTTTTTTTTTTCCCCTCATCAAAGAATACTCAATACAACAGAATGACAAAGTAAGAAAACTGATCTGTTTAGGAATTTTAGCAAATTTATTAAAAACAACAGAACTTAAATAACGACACAAGTATTCGGACCCTTTACTATGACCTTTGAAATTTGACCCGGGCGCATCCCGTTCTACGGACCATCATGGAAAGGTTTGGAGTCCACCTGTGGTCAATTCACTTGATCGGGCCGAGTAAGGAGGGCACACACGTCTGTCGATGGAAGGTCCGACAGCTCAACAAGAACCAAGCTGAGGTTGGGGGGAATTGCCTGCAGAGCTTAGAGACAGGAGTGTGTCGAGGTCCAGGCTACAGAAACAGTTCTGCAGTATGGAAGGCTCCCAAAAGCACAGCGGCTTTCGTGAATCTTAATTTAAATAAACTTACAACAATCACAACTCTTCTTAGAACTGGCTTCCTGGCCAAAGTGAGGGATTGTGGGTAAGAGACTTGAACCTAATGGCTCTGAGCTCCAGAGAGAAAACATGGAGATGGGAGAAACTTCCAGGAGGACAGCCATCATGGTAACTCTCCACCGATCTGGGCTTTATGTTACGTTTCTTCACTTATGTGCACAGGTGAGGAATCGCTTGCATCTGCAATTGATGCCAGAAACTGCTAATCGCCACACCTGAGCCACGTCCCCATTATACAGTGGGTACAGAAAAGAATCCCCCCCTTCGAAATATTCCCATTTTTTTGCTTTACAGCCTTAAATGAAAACACATAAACCAATATTTTTTCCAGCTTTACTTTCTCAATGCAATCTCTAACATCCAAGCGAAAATATCACAGCTACAGTTCAGAAGAATTATAAAAAATCAAAAACAAGAAATACTGATATTTGCCCCCCACTCTTCTTTACAGTTTAACTGTTCAAGTTCGCTCAAATTGGATGGTGAGGGTTGGTGGTCTGCTACCTTCAAATCTTTCCACAGATTTTCAATGGGATTTAGGTCTGGGCTCTGACTGGGCCACACCAGGACATTCACTTTTTTCTCCTTCAGCCACTGTGTGGTCCATTTTGCTCTGACATCACATGTGATGAAGACCATGGAGAGGCTGCTGCTTCACCACCTGAGGCCACAGGTTCAACATGCCCTCGACCCTCTGCAGTTTACATATCAGGAGAAGGTGGGAGCGGAGGATGCCATCATCTATATGCTACATCGATCCCTCTCTCACTTGGACAGAGGCAGTGGTGCTGTAAGAATTATGTTTCTAGACTTCTCTAGCGCCTTCAGCACAATCCAACCTCTGCTCCTTAGGGACAAGCTGACAGAGATGGGAGTAGATTCATACCTGGTGGCATGGATCGTGGACTATCTTAAAGACAGACCTCAGTATGTGCGTCTTGGGAACTGCACGTCTGACATTGTGGTCAGCAACACAGGAGCGCCACAAGGGACCTTACACTCTCCGGTCCTGTTAAGCCTATATACATCGGACTTCCAACAAAACTCGGAGTCCTGCCACGTGCAAAGGTTCGCTGACGACACTGCTATCGTGGGCTGCATCAGGAGTGGGCAGGAGGAGGAGTATAGGGACCTAATCAATGACTTTGTTAAATGGTGCGACTCAAACCACCTACACCTGAACACCAGCAAAACCAATGAGCTGGTGGTGGATTTTAGGAGGACCAGACACCTCATGGACCCCGTGATCATCAGAGGTGACTGTGTGCAGATGGTGCAGACCTATAAATACCTGGGAGTGCAGCTGGATGATAAATTAGACTGGACTGCCAATACTGATGCTCTGTGTAAGAAAGGACAGAGCCGACTATACTTCCTTAGAAGGCTGGCGTCCTTCAACATCTGCAATAAGATGCTGCAGATGTTCTATCAGACGGTTGTGGCGAGCGCCCTCTTCTACACAGTGGTGTGCTGGGGAGGCAGCATTAAGAAGAAAGACGCCTCACGCCTGGACAAACTGGTGAGGAAGGCAGGCTCTATTGTTGGCATGGAGCTGGACAGTTTAACATCCGTGGCAGAGCGACGGGCGCTGAGCAGACTCCAGTCAATTATGGAGAATCCACTGCATCCACTGAACAGGATCATCTCCAGACAGAGGAGCAGCTTCAGCGACAGACTGCTGTCACCGTCCTGCTCCACTGACAGACTGAGGAGATCGTTCCTCCCCCAAACTATGCGATTCTTCAATTCCAACCGGGGGGGTAAACGTTAACATTATATAAAGTTATTGTCTGTTTTTACCTACATTATTATTAATCTTTAATTTAATATTGTTTTTTGTATCAGTAAGGTGCTGCTGGAGTATGTGAATTTCCCCTTGGGATTAATAAAGTATCTATCTATCTATCTATCTATCTATCTATCTATCTATCTATCTATCTATCTATCTATCTATCTATCTATCTATCTATCTATCTATCTATCTATCTATCTATCTATCTATCTATCTATCTATCTATCTATCTATGAGTCGTTGTCGTGTTGAAAGGTGAACATTCTGCCCATCTTCAACTTTCTGGCAGAGGGTAGCAGGTTTTCCTCAAGAACTGGATGGTATTTTGCCCCATCCATTTTTCCTTCTACCCTAACGAGAGCCCCAGGCCATGCGGCAGAGAAACACCCCCACAACAGGACTGACACCTCCATGCTTTACTGTAGGTATGGTGTGTTGTGGATGGTGAGCCGCATTGGAGTACCGTTTGGTAATGAGGCCAAATAGTTTGATTTTGGTCTCATCTGACCATAACACATTTTTCCGCTTGGCATCAGAATCTTCAAGGTGCATTCTGGCAAAGCTCAAACGACCCTTAATGTGGCCTTTCTTGAGAAGTGTCTTTTTCCACAATTGTGGAGCGCTTGAGAAATTGTTGTCACCTGCACACAATGACCACTCTTTGCCATAAAATCCTGTAACTCCTTCATAGTGGCCATTGTCCTCTTGGTAGCCCTCTCTTACCAGTTTCCTCCTTGCTCTTCCATCCAGTTTGGAGGGACGACCGGGAATGAATGAGCCAGGAACAGCTTCACTAATCACGCTGTTTATAACTGATCACAGGTGGAAGGAAGCCAGTAACCGCAATGGAAATGGTGGACACTGACACCTGATTGAGTTTAGGAGGATTCTGTATTCATCTCAGGATTTCTTGTTTTTTATTTTTTTTCATTTTTTCTGAACTGTACCAGTGATATCTTTCACTTGGATGTTAGAGATTGCATTGAGTAAGTAAAGCTGGAAAAAATATTGGCTTGTGTGTTTTCATTTAAGGCTGTAAAGCAAAGAAAATGGAAACATTTCTAAGGGGGGGATTCTTTTCCAGAAATCGCGAGATCGCAAATACAAGCGGCTGAAATGAGCTTTCTCCGCAGGGTGTCTGGGCTTTCCCTTAAAGATAGGGTGAGAAGCTCAGTCATCCGGGAGGGGCTCAGAGTAGAGCCGCTGCTCCTCCACATCGAGAGGAGTCAGATGAGGTGGCTCAGGTATCTGATCAGGATGCCTCATGGATGCCTCCCTGGTGAGGTGTTCCGGGCACGTCTAACCGGGAGGAGGCCCCGGGGAAGACCCAGGACACGCTGGAGGGACTATGTCTCCAGGCTGGCCTGGGAACGCCTCGGGATTCTCCCGGAAGAGCTAGAAGAAGTGGCCGGGGAGAGGGAAGTCTGGGCATCTCTGCTCAAGCTGCTGCCCCCGCGACCCGACCTCGGATAAGCGGAAGAGGATGGATGGATGGATGGATGGATGGATGAATGGATGGATGGATGGATGGATTCTTTTCCATACCCACTGTATATAGTAGGTGTCCTGCGGTGGGTTGGCACCCTGCCCGGGATTGGTTCCTGCCTTGTGCCCTGTGTTGGCTGGGATTGGCTCCAGCAGACCCCCGTGACCCTGTGTTCGGATTCAGCGGATTGGATAATGGATGGATGGATGGATGTATATAGTAGGAGCGTGAGTGCGGAAGGGGAGGAAAATAAAAGAAAGTGAACGGAGATTAAGGGAGAAGAAGGCAGCAGGAAGGAGAAAGCCGGTGCGTGCAAGAGCGAGCGAGCGGGTGAAGGCAGACTCGCCAGTGAGATCAGGCAGCTGGAGGGAGAGCCCCCTGGAAAGGGTGTTTGGCTGACACTCGGTAGGGCAGAAGGAAGCGGTCGTTCCAGCTGAGCGATCAAGGAGCTGGAGTGACCCGGAAGTTGGTTGGCTCGCCGCATAAGGTCACGGGATTCTGGGGCACTTGGGAGGTGAAAGCCCCAGTGTGAGCACCCTGGCCACTGGGGCGCCCAAGTCACGGTCTGGTGGCGCCCACCGGAGCCAGGGTCCAGAAAAGCAAACAGACCAGCAGGAGCAGAAGATCAGCTGCAAGTTGGGGGACTCCCTTGGTGCACAGCCTGGATGGGAGAAGCAGGGGAGCCACCAGTTAAAGAAGGCACCGGGTTCTGCTCCCTGCCATTGTTTTAACTTTGGTTTTTAAAGGATCTATTTATGTGATTTTAACCTCCACGTTTTTCACTTGTTTTTATTTATTTATTTATTTAATGACTTTTTGATGCACTGCACTATTTATTTGAACACTACTTATTTTTGTTTTTAATAAAAGTACCATCACCTTGCTTTGTCGTGTCCTCACTGATCAGCTCATCCGGTGACATGACCGACGGTGTCGGGTTCAAGAGCTCCCAAAACGGAGATGGGAGCCAGGAGCTGAACCCACATCGTCACAGTTATGCAGTTCAAATTGTGACTCTGTATTTCTAGCACAGGCTCTTCTCTTTTGGAACAACTTCTATAACAGTAGCCTTGTCCTCTTGCTGGAAATCCTCTAATACCTAATCTCTGAATTTCTGGAAATCCTCCTTCTTTAACCATCTATTATCTGTTGCTTAGATGAATGGCCCCCATGTTCTGGCAAAGGCAGCCTACTGTGTACTATCAAGTGGAGGAGAGCCATGGACCGACCGAAATCAAGATCAACCTCATGTCTAAAGGAAACCAAGTCGTGCTCATCACCTGCACGATGCCAATCCAACATGGTGGCGGCATCAGGCCTTTCACAGGCAACAGCAACAACGATGACAATTTATTCCTTGTATAGGCCAAAATCCACACAATGGGCTTCAACAGGCCCTGATTTTTTGATGGCTCCCACAGACTTGACTCTCTAAGAAAAAATCTGCCCAGGAACAAAAAAAAAATTATGCAAGAAATCTTGGGAAGGGCAATTCAGAAAGAGAGAGTTACAGAGAGACCCCCTCTTCCGGGTAGGTTGGGTGTAGACAAAATTGTGTAAATACAACACAGAAAATACTAGGATTGACTACTGTAATGTGGTGTTCACTGGATGTTCAAACTGTTCTTTATACAGCCTCCAGTTAATCCAAAATGCTACAGCAAGAATTATTACAAGAACAAGAAAATATGAACACATAACTCCAGTCCTGATGTCCTTACACTGGCTCCCGGTTAAGTTTAGGGCAGATTGCAAAATCCTCCTTTTAACATATAAAGCCTTAAATGACCAAGGTCCAGCTTACTTGTCTGAACTTATGATGGCTTACAAAGCATTAAGATTTCAAGATGCCGGTCTGCTTATGATTCCATGGATTAATAAAATAACAGCGGGAGGTTGAGCTTTTCGTTCCAGGGCCCCTAAATTGTGGAATGGTCTGCCTGCTACTATAAGAGATGCCCCTTCGGTCTTAGCTTTTAAATCCTGGCTGAAGACTCATGTCTTCAGTTTAGCAACCCTGACTAGAGCTGCTGATTAACTGTACAGACTGCATCTCTGTTGTCAGTCATTATCACTAAAACAGAAGTCATATGAGAGTTAGAATTTGTTACTAACCCTCACCTGTTCTGTTTCTCTTCTCGGTACTCAAATGTGGCACTTGGTGCCCACTGCACACCTGCCAAGTTGTTTTGCCTGCCTAAGGTAAAGTCATCTCTGATGGAGGATCGCAGGAATCATCAGGTAGAGGGGGCCATTCATTGGATTGGCTGGCCCAGTGCTGATTCAGCTGTGCAATGGCCAATAGGGGGAGGTAGCATGATGACTGAGGTCTCCAGGGCTCTGAACAAATCAAAATCCTATTATGTGATATCATCTGCTGTTAAATTCTGCTCCGTACTTGTAAATTTTTTTTTTATACTGTATTGAGGATTTGTTCTGTTCTGTGTATTGTATTGTATTGACCTCCTTCTTTTTGACACCCACTGCACACCCAACCTACCTGGAAAGGGGTCTCTTTTTGAACTGCCTTTCCCAAGGTTTCTTCCATTTTTTCCCTACAAGTGTTTGTTTTGGGAGTTTCTCCTTGTCTTCATAGAGAGTCAAGGCTGGGGGGCTATCAAGAGGCAGGGCCTGTTAAAGCCCATTGCGGTACTTCTTGTGTGATTTTGGGATATCCAAAAAATAAATTGTATTGTATTGTATTGTAAAAAACAAATATACAGTACTGTGGAAAAGTTTTAGGCAGGTGTGAAAAAATGCTGTAAACAAAGAATGCTTTCAGAAATATAAATAATGATTGTTTATTGTTATCAATTTACAAAATGCAAAGTGAGCGAACAAAAGAAAAATCTAAATCAAATCAATATTTGGTGTTCCTACCTTTTGCCTTCAAACCAGCATCAATTCTTATAGGTCCACTTGTACAAAGTCAGGGATTTTGTAGGATTCTAGTCAGGTGTCTGATCAACCAATTCTACCAAACAAGTGCTAATGATCATCAATGTCACACGTAGGTTGAAACACAGTCATTAACTGAAACAGCTGTGTAGGAGGCTTAAAACTGGGTGAGGAACAGCCAAACTCTGCTACCAAGGTGAGGTTGTGGAAGACAGTTTCATGTCATGGCAAGATTGAGCACAGCAACAAGACACAAGGTAGTTCTACTGCATCAGCAAGGTCTCTCCCAGACAAAGATTTCAAAGCAGACTGGGGTTTCAAGATGTGCTGTTCAAGCTCTTTTGAAGAAGCACAAAGAAACAGGCAACGTTGAGGATCGTAGACGCAGTGGTCGGCCAAGGAAACTTAGTGCAGCAGATGAAAGACACATCAAGCTTATTACCCTTCGAAATCAGAAGATGTCCAGCAGTGCCATCAGCTCAGAACTGGCAGAAACCACTGGGACCCAGGTACACCCATCTACTGTCCGGAGAAGTCTGGCCAGAAGTGGTCTTCATGGAAGAGTTGTAGCCAAAAAGCCATACCTCCGACATGGAAACAAGGCCAAGCAACTCAAGTATGCACGAAAACATAGGAACTGGGGTGCAGAAAAATGGCAGCAGGTGCTCTGGACTGATGAGTCAAAATTTGAAATATTTGGCTGTAGCAGAAGGCAGTTTGTTCGTTGAAGGGCTGGAGATCAGTACAATAATGAGTGTCTGCAGGCAACAGTGAAGCATGGTGGAGGCTCCTTGAACGTTTGGGGCTGCATTTCTGTAAATGGAGTTGGAGATTTGGTCAGGATTAATGGTGTTCTCAATAAAGGCAGATACTTATCCATCATGCAATATCATCAGGGAGGCGTATGATTGGCCCCAAATTTATTCTGCAGCAGGACAACGACCCCAAACATACAGCCAAAGTCATTAAGAACTATCTTCAGCGTAAAGAAGAACAAGAAGTCCTGGAAGTGATGGTATGGCCCCCACAGAGCCCTGATCTCAACATCATCGAGTGAGTCTGGGATTACATGAAGAGACAGAAGGATGTGAGGAAGCCAACATCCACAGAAGATCTGGGGTTAGTTCTCCAAGATGTTTGGATCAACCTACCAGCCGAGTTCCTTCAAAAACTGTGTGCAAGTGTACCTAGAAGAATTGATACTGTTTTGAAGGCAAAGGGTGGTCACACCAAATATTGATTTGATTTAGATTTCTCTTTTGTTCATTCACTGCATTTTGTTGATTGATGAAAATAAATGATTAACACTTCCATTTGTGAAAGCATTCTTTGTTTACAGCATTTTTTCACACCTGCCTAAAACGTTTGCACAGTACTGTAATTAATCATCATCACAGAGCTGGATGGCCAGTCTGTCATGGCCACTCAGGAATGCATCACAATGGTACAGATGACTTTGTTTGTGCACTGCACTCCTCACTAATTGAAGGCAGGGGGCGCCGTGACAACTCCCAAGGCAAACATGCAAGAATAGATGACACCACTCTCTAAATACAGAACTGACACATATGCGGATACAGATTTGTTCAAACACATCAAAAATAGTAGAAACAAATGAACAGACATGACAAAGAACAATGTGTGTCCATCAGCTAATTGTAGAAAGATTGTGGAAGGAGTCCTAGAGACCTCGGCCAACCAACTCACCGTCGTAATTGGCAGAAACTCAGAGACTAGACAAAATGAAAACCTGGACCCTCCGTCTTCCAACAAGCACCAGTCAAAGGCAACACAGGAGTGGCTTGGGGACAACTCTGTAAGTGTTCTTGAGTGGCCCAGCCGCAGCCTGGACTTGAACCTAATCAAGCATCTCTGGAGAGTCCTGAAAACAGCTGTCCACCAAGAGAAGAACAGCAGAAAAACCTCCAATCCAGCAGTGTCAAGTTTGTTGAAGACTCCCGACTGGAATGGCTGCCAAAGGGTCTTCAACACAGTACTGAGTAAAGGCTATGAATACTTGTGTCAAAATATTATTTCGTTATGTGATGGATGGTGCTCATGGGTAGGTGAGGCAAGGAACAATACCCGGCCAGGAGGGCAGACTGATACAAGGACAGAGGGAGACAACCTGTCAGGACTATATGCTCCACCGATACACTAGATCAGGATTGTCCAACTCCGGTGTACTGGTGTGGTGCAGGTTTTCATTCTAACCCTTTTCCTAATCAGTGAGCAGTTCTCACTGCTTATTAACTCCTTTTCCATTCCTTTTTAATAGCCCTGTTTATACAGTTTCAGTCCTCTGAATTGATTCGTTTCTTCATTAAATGGCAGCCAAACAGAAATGAGATGTGAAACGAGCCAACAGATCACCAGCTACAGTGGGATTTCAAACTCCAACCAATTTTACTCCAACCAGTCCCTTAATGAGAAGCCAATTCTTGCTGTTAATTAAACCCATTATTTAATTCTGTGGCTTGTTGCTGCTCTCATTCTTCCACAGCAGACATTTCCATAACTGTTGATTTTTCTGTTTTTTCTAAGAACGCCAAAATGTTTTGGTGACCTGAGAGATCAACCTTACAGAGACCTTCACCTTTCTTTATTTCCAGATATTGTGTGATAGGCACAGGTGAGCGGCTTGTTTTGTGTCTCATTATTGTTTGGCTGCTAATTAAGGAAAAAGAAACAACTAAGAGGCCTGAATCAAGTTAATTAAAAAAAAGGCAAAAGAAATTAATTGGCAGCAAAAACTGGTCACTAATGAAGAAGATGGTTAGAATGAAAACCTGCAGCGACTGCAGCCCTCCAGGATCGGAGTTCGAACCCCGTGCTCTACATGGTAGCCTCATTGGGCTAAGATTCCCATACGGACAACCTCAGGGCATGCTGGGACTTGTAGTCCCGTGGGGCAGCCTTGTTGGTTTCCATGAAGGCCACCAGGGGAGCAGCTGGGATTAGTAAACCCTACTGTGTGGGGCTTCTGTTTCACCCGGAAGTGCTTCAAATGGGCTATGCCTCAGCATTGGAAATACTCCCGGGTTTCAGGATAAAAGAAGCCTCTTGACCTCATCTAGGTGAGTCAGAGTCGGGTGGAACAGGACAAAGCTCACCTGGAGGAGTGGAAGGAGAAAAAAGAAAAGATGAGTAAGAAGAGTATTGTGCTGGTGCTGATGCCATTTGTGTGAATAAACCTTTTATTTAAACTTGAAGATGTGCTGGTGAAGTTGTGTCTGGGGTTTCTGCAACGCCCCTTAGTGGTCACAATCTACCATATAATAAAAACACTAAAATCTGTGTGCCCAGTCGCACTCAGCAGTCTGATTGGTCCGTTTGCCTTTGGTGATGCAGCGAAAGAGGAAGTGCAAATACTGAGGAAAGAAAGTACAGTAGCTGAAAGTGCATGTGGAGCAAAAGTTAGCCAATATGTTTAAATTAAGTTGTTACCTGTTGACAGGTAACGTGACTAGTCTTTAATACATTTACAAATATTTCTTGTAAAAAATCCTGTCTTGCTTTGTCATTGTGTGGCATTGAGTGCTGTGTTATGAGGGGAAAAAATGAAATTTGCACAAGGCCGCAATATGAGAAAATGTGAAGGGGTTTGAATAGTTTTCTGAATCCACTGTATGTATATATATATATATATATATATATTATATTTTATACATATTATAATATACATATATATATAATTTCTATTGTATATACTGTATGTATATATATAATTTCTATTATATGCATATTTTTTCTCTATATATATATATATTTTATACATATTTTTATATTATATATATATATATTTTATATATAATATATATATATATATATATATATAGTTTATATATAATATATATATATATATATATATATATATATATATATATATATATATATAAAATTTATATTACTGTATATGCATATATATATATACTTAATAAACAAGCACTAAGGAGACTTTCTTTTTATAAGATACTTGCTGACAATAAGTTGCTTTATTTTTAAAGTTCCATTTACTATAAACCTGTTGCACTTACACAGAAAGAAAAATAAAATGAAAATTATGCATCAAAGGAATTTACATGCTATTATATAGGGTTAATTTTATGATTTTTGTATTTAAATTTCCATTGACTACAAAACAGCACTTTTGCATGAATACGGAGGCAAATACTGTTGTAGAAAGAAAGAAAGAAAGAAAGAAAGAAAGAAAGAAAGAAAGAAAGAAAGAAAGAAAGATTTGACACTATATATTAAGATAACATTTTTCCTGCAATTTGTATCTTTAAATTTTATTTCATACAGTCTGCTTCCATTTAAATGGACAGATATGATTTCAGCACAGCCACTGAGCAAATTTTGCCCCACATTTTCTTTTTCTCAGATTAATAATAATAATAATAATAATAATAGAAAGAATAATAATAATCATGATCATCATCATTTATATAGTGCCTTTCCCATGCCTATAGTTATTTATGGGCCTAAAGCCTTTCTGCCCTAGCATGTGAACTTTGCAATTTTGTAAAAAAATACTTTAGGTGTATAATGCAGATTTACCTGGGAAAAAATAAATAAATAACAGACAAGCCTTTCATATTCTAAGCGAAGCGTGACCCAGACGGGGGCGACCATTACATGGAGATTCAATTAGTGAGGCATGTTTAAATGGCCTTCAAGTTATCACATTACAACAGGAGGGGATTGCCCTAATGTCCTCTGGCTGAACATTCAGAATCTGAAATGGAGAGCTGGATAAATCTTCATCAGTGTTAACGACTTATTTTATCGTTGCCGTTGAGTTCATTGTACTTGCAAATGAAAAGCTTTTATTTCTCTGATTTCATGTCAGGTAAGTGATGTGTGAGGAGCTTCTTTCCTTCTCTGTGGAATTCAGGCCAGACGCTACATCTTTTCCTAAAGTTGACTCCACAAATACATCAAGTCACCTCACCTGTGAAATGCAAGTTGGTTTCTGCAGACTTTCAGGAAGTGTCTCTGCTTGCTTTAGTGGCACAAGTTTCAGATATGGCCATCTCAGGCCTTTTCACCTTTCCTTTTATTCAGGTGCCCCCTGTTTCAGGCACAGAATCAAACGGTTTCTTTTTTAGGCTTTATTATCTGGTAGAACTGAAGATTCACTTCTCTGAGTTCCTTTCACTTGGTTTAATTCAGTCATAAAAACATTAAAACATAAAAGGAGTCATAGTGGACTCAACATATTAACTGCCAGACAGTATTCAGAAGAAGGGTGACAAAATGTCAGGTTATATAGCGCCTTGATGTGTGGAGTACAAGTCACAGGAGGTTCTGCTTGAGCTTTATAACACACTGGTGAGGCCTCATCTAGAGTACTGGGTGTAGTTTGGGTCTCCAGGCTACAAAAAGGACATAACAGCACTAGAGAAGGTCCAGAGAAGAGAGACCAGGCTGATTCCAGGGCTACAGGGGATGAGTTATGAGGAAAAATTAAAAGAGCTGAGCCTTTACAGTTTAAGGAAAAGAAGATGAAGAGGAGACCTGACTGAAGTGTTTAAAATTATGAAGGGAATTAGTCCAGTGGATCGAGACGGTGACTTTAAAATGAGTTCATCAAGAACACGGGGACACAGCTGGGAACTTGTGAAGGGGAAATTCCACACAACATTAGGAAGTTTTTCTTCACACAGAGAACCACAGACACTTGGAATAAGCAACCAAGTAGTGTGGTAGACAGTAGGACTTTAGGAACTTTCAAAGCTTGACTTGGTGTTATTTTAGAAGAATTAAGTGGAGAGGACTGGCGACCTATGATGGGTAGAATGTTGTGTTCTCATCAACATTCTAATACAAAACATTTAAGAGAGGAGACCATTCATCCCATGTGTCACTCATTCAAATGGTGAATTGCCAAGCTGTCCTTATATCTCATCCAGAATCTTCTTAAAGGTTATGACGGCCTCTGCTTCAACTTTAAGTTTTGGTAGTCTGTTCCATATTCCCACAACTGTTTCCATAATAAAGCACGTCCTGGCTTCAGACCTAAACGCATTTCCCCTTCATTCCCATTGCGGTCTTCGACTACGTGATTCACCGTTAACTTTACAGAATCCTGGCTGAAATAGCTTCACACGTCTGGATTTGTGGATTTTCTGCTGTTCATTTTGCAGAGCCTCTAAGGTTCTGCCAGGTTGGATGGAGGTCACTGGTGGACAGCAATTTTATGGGTCCTCTTAATTTCCATTGGTGTCCTCCAGTACATGATTCATTGTTCGGTTGGTCTATCTCTGGATAGCCCTCTGGATGCTTGATCAGCCGGATTAAGGGCAGATGTGACATACCTCCACTGTGAAGGTTGTGAATGATCTCTGATAGATAGATAGATAGATAGATAGATAGATAGATAGATAGATAGATAGATAGATAGATAGATAGATAGATAGATAGATAGATAGATAGATAGATAGATAGATAGATACTCCAGGTGAGGTCTCACTAGTGCATTAAAGAGTCTGAGCATAACGTCCCTCCATTCCTATTCAACGGTTTTTATGATTTAATCTAACGTTTTATTTGCCCTTTGAGTCGTTTCTGCACGTTGTTTAGGTGATGAGAACGCTTTGCCAACATAAACCCCTGAACCCCTTTCAGAGGTTGTGTCCTGTAGCTCAGTGTCTCCATCCATCCATCCATCCATTTTCTAACCCGCTGAATCCGAACACAGGGTCACGGGGGTCTGCTGGAGCCAATCCCAGCCAACACAGGGCACAAGGCAGGAACCAATCCTGGGCAGGGTGCCAACCCACCGCAGGACACACACAAACACACCCACACACCAAGCACACATTAGGGCCAATTTAGAATAGCTCAGTGTCTCCCATCTTGTATTCACAATTGATGTTCCTGTTGCCCAGGTGTAGCACTTTGCACTTTTCTACGTTAAGCTCCATTTTCCATGTGTTCGCCCAGTTCTGAAGGTTGTCCAAGCGTTTTTGAATCGTTTTTGTTTGTCTCCTCCAATGTCAGTCATTCCTCAAAATGGAGTATGTAATCAAAGAGGAACTGAGACCATCGAGAAGATTAATGTCACAACCCAATGGAGCGACCAGTAAGGAGCTCATTTCTGAGCGGCCAAAGATAAAGAATAGATGAGAAAATCCAAAGTGAGTGTCAAGTTTAAGTTTGTTGTTATGTCTTTTGGTAAAATTTGGTAACATTTTTTTAAATCATAACGTGCATTTGTACAAATACCAAAATGACATCAAATTGGCGTCACTCTTTCCTCATAAAATTTGGGATATAATGCAATTTGCACATTTTCAGTTTCTTAGCAAGAGCACCCTGGACAACCATGTAAACTTAAAATAAGTTCATGTTTGTCACCATTACTTGTTAAACAGACAGAGCCTTCAGTTTTAAGTTTTATTTTAGTTGCTCGTTTTAGTCCCAGGATTCAACACCAGAGCAGCTCAGTAAGATCTCTTTGTAAACGAATCTCCATTAGCCCGTGGTTTAAAATGGTGTTATCAGTCATTAACATGCGGAGTCTTAACGATCCACTAATTCTTAAACATGGTGGTCTTCACTGCTGCGTATCACTTTCATGACTATAACAAGATAAAATGATAGGCAGCATCCCCATTGGAGCATTTTCAGGTATTAAAGTGGAGAAATGCCCACTCTTGAGTTTTTCATTTGCCCACCATTCTTACATTTCCCAAGTAAGCCAGAAAAAGAAGCAAATACAAACAGTCAAGATGATAAATGATAAAAGAATGACACTTACGCCGTATACTAACTCCCCGACCATCCCATTCCAGACTTTGGTATCCGGGTCTCTGGCGCCATACTTTCCGTCAGGTACGATCTGCAGTCTGTACCTGTAGCCAACATGCTTGGCAATTTCGGCAGCCAGCTCCACGCAGTAGCCTTCGTACTTCTCGTTGCCTTCAAACTGCTCATGATTTTTCTTCAGCATCACATAGGGGGCTTCCTACAGTTCATAAATAAATAAATAAATAAATAAATAAATAAATAAAGGATGACGGTAATGGTTTACATAAAACTCAACAAATTTAGAAATGATCATTTAATATCGGTTTGGTCCATCTTCTACTCTTTTACTTGTGACCATCTCTCAGCAAACATCACACCTGATACTAGGGCCGTGAAATTAACAGTTAGGGTTGGAAAAATAATTCAAATTTATTGAAAGAGTTGGTTAAATGTTCTACAACATATGTGCTTGCACTTAACATGCCTTTGTAAGCTTATTATCCACCTTAAAGAAAGGTCGCTATGTCATTCCAACAGATGGTGCATCATAAACATTTACACAACTTTTACAAATCCAATACCAAATTGCATATAATACAGACATATGCATTGCATTAGTAATTCCCACAGATGGCACATCAAAAACATTAATACTGCTTTCATGAATCCTATACCAAATGGCATATAACAGAGACATATGCATTGCAGTTATCATTTTAACAGATGGTGCATCACAAATATTAACACTATATTTGTGAATCCAACACCAAATCACATATAACAGAGATGTGTGCATTGCATTTGTCATTCCAACAGATGGTGCATCACAAACATTAACACTGCATTTGTGAATCCCATACCAAATCGCATATAACGGAGACACATGCATTGCATTTGTTTCAAACAGATGGTGCATCACATATATTAACACTACATTTGTGAATCCAACACCAAATCACATATAACAAAGATGTGTGCATTTCATTTGTCATTCTAACAGATGGTGCATCACAAATATTAACACTATATTTGTGAATCCAACACCAAATCACATATAACAGAGATGTGTGGATTGCATTTGTTATTCCAACAGATGGTGCATCACAAACGTTAACACTGCATTTGTGAATCCCATACCAAATCGCATATAACGTAGACACATGCGTTGCATTTGTTTCAAACAGATGGTGCATCACAAATATTAACACTACATTTGTGAATCCAACACCAAATCACATATAACAGAGATGTGTGCATTGCATTTGTCATTCCAACAGATGGTGCATCACAAACATTAACACTGCATTTGTGAATCCCATACCAAATCGCATATAACGGAGACACATGCATTGCATTTGTTTCAAACAGATGGTGCATCACATATATTAACACTACATTTGTGAATCCAACACCAAATCACATATAACAAAGATGTGTGCATTTCATTTGTCATTCTAACAGATGGTGCATCACAAATATTAACACTATATTTGTGAATCCAACACCAAATCACATATAACAGAGATGTGTGGATTGCATTTGTTATTCCAACAGATGGTGCATCACAAACGTTAACACTGCATTTGTGAATCCCATACCAAATCGCATATAACGGAGACACATGCGTTGCATTTGTTTCAAACAGATGGTGCATCACAAATATTAACACTACATTTGTGAATCCAACACCAAATCACATATAACAAAGATGTGTGCATTTCATTTGTCATTCTAACAGATGGTGCATCACAAATATTAACTCTGTATGTGTGAATCTCATACCAAATTGCATATAACAGAGACACATGCATTGCATTTGTCATTCCAATAGATGGTGCATAAGAAATATTAACATTGCTTTTACGATTCCCATACCAAATGACATATAACAGATATATATATATATATATATATATATATATATATATATATATATATATATATATACATTGCATTTGTCAATGTTATAAACATTTGTGATGTGCCATCTGCTGGATGTTAGATTTGATTTCAAATAAAACAACGGCATACATTTTTCTCACTGCATGCCCTGACTTGGGTCACATAAGTTATAGGATAGCAACTTAAAGAAAAGTAGCCATGTAAAGTATTTAAGCCTTAAATAGCAACATATTATACTGAAGGGTGTCCAGTTCGGTGGATTCAGGTGATTTTTGTGGATAATGTGGTCCTGCTGGCTTTACCGGTCTACGGCCTCGGGCACGCACTGTGGTGGTGAGCAGCTTAGTGTGAAGCAGCCAGGATGAGGATCAGCACCTCCAAGTCCGACGTTGTAGTTCTCAGTTGGAATATAGTGGAGTGTCAACTCCAGGTTGGGGATGAGATGCTGCCTCCAGGAGAGGAGTTTAAGTACAGTGATGCTTGAAAGTTAGTGAACCCTTCAGAATTTTCCATATTACTGCATAACTATGAATTAAAACATCATCAGATTTTCACACAAGTCCTAAAATTAGATATGGAGAACCCAGCTAAACAAATAAGACAAAAATATCATACTTGGTCATTTATTTATTGGGGACAATCCTGCAGTATTACATATCTGTGAGTGGTAAAAGTATGTGAACCTTTGCTTTTAGTATTTGGTGTGACCCCCCCCTTTTACAGCCATAACTGCAACTAAGCATTTCCAGGCAGTGTGGTGCTGTGGTTAAGGCTCTGGACCTGAAACCCTGAGTTTGTGGATTCAAATCCCACTACTGATACCACTGTGTGACCCTGTGCAAGTCACTTGACCTGCCTGTGCTCCAATTGGAAAATCAAAAGAAATGGAACTAATGGTATCATAAATGTTGTAAGTCGCCTTGGATAAGGCTGTCAGCCAAATAAAAAAATATAAACATTTCCAGTAGGTCTTGATCAATCTTGCACATCGGCTTGGAGGAATCCTAGCCCAATCCTTCATACAGAATGACGTCAACTTCGAGATGTTGCTGGGTTTTCTCAGATGAACTGCACGCTTCAGGTCCTTCCACAATCATTTCTATCGGGTTAAGGTCAGGACTTTGACTTGGCCATTCCAAAGCCTTTATTTTATTCTTCTTCCACATCTCTTTGGTAGAATGACTTCTGTTCTTGGTGTCACCATCTTGCTGCAGGACCAGGTTGCTCTTCAGATATTGTCCACTGACAGACACAGTCCTGACATTTTCCTTTAGAATTCACTAGTATTCAGAATTTATTTTCCCATCCACAATGGCAAGCTGTCCTGGCCCAAACGCAGCAGAACAGGCCCAAACCATGATACACAAGCCACCGTGTTTCACAGATGAGGTGAGGTCCTCATGCTGGAATGCAGTACATCTCTTTCTCCAAACAGAACACTTCTCATTTGAACTACAGAGTTCGATGTTGGTCTCATCTGCTCATAAATCGCGACTTCCGGTTCCCAGCAGCCTGGACCCGCCTCTTCCTGTCCTCCAGAGTGAAAACCGGCTTCGCCTCCATCTTGGAACCTGTCAAATAGGGACTTATGTCCTAAAAGACATACAGTTGCTGTTTCATTGTGGATTTTTTATTTTTGGATGTACTAAGGGGATCACATCGGTCTGATGCTGGCATCTCTTCAGTGGCTCCCTATTAGTCACAGGGTGAATTTTAAGATTTTACAGTTTGTTTTTCAAGCTCTACATGGGTCAGCTCAACCTTACTTAGCTGATCTTCTTGATTCATATTCTTAGGCCAGGCAGCCACGGTCTTCAAATCAAATGAGGGGCTATCAAGCCCTTGCGGTGGATGATCTTAAATTGTGAAATGGTTTGTCCCTCGTATTAAACTTGACTCCCACAATTTATAGTTTTAAGTTTCTGCTGAAAAAGCACTGCTGTTCAGCTTATGAGCTTCTGTTTAAATCTTTCTAATTCTCACATTAGAAGATCAGAACACTCTAGACGAGAACAGGCCATTCAGCCCAACAAAGCTCGCCAGTCCTGTCTACTTATTTCTTCCAAAAAGACATCAAGTCGAGTTTTGAAAGTCCCTAACGTCTTACTGTTTACCACACTACTTGGTCGCTTATTCCAAGTGTCTATCGTTCTTTGTGTAAAGAAAAACTTCCTAATGTTTGTGCAAAATTTACCCTTCACAAGTTTCCAACGGTGTCCCCGTGTTCTTGATGAACTCATTTTAAAGTCACCGTCTCGATCCACTGCACTATTTCCCTTCATAATTTTAAACACTTCAGTCAGGTCTCCTCTTCATCTCCTTTAAAGGCTCAGCTCTTTAAATCTTTCCTCATAACTCATCCCCTGTAGCCCTGGACTCAGCCTAGTCGCTCTTCTCTGGACCTTCTCTAGTGCTGCTATGTCCTTTTTGTAGCCTGGAAACCAAAACTGCACCCAGGACTCCAGATGAGGCCTCGCCAATGTGTTATAAAGGTTGAGCAGAACCTCCTTTGACTTGTACTCCACACATCAAGGCGCTATATAACCTGACATTCTGTTAGCCTTCTTAATGGCTTCTGAACACTGTCAGATAGCTTAAAGTCCACTATGACTCCTAAATCCTTCTGATAAGGTGGACTCTTGATTTTCCGACTGCCCATTGTGTATTCAAACCTCACATTTTTACTTCCTATTTGTAATTCTTTACATTTACTGACATTAAACTCCATCTGCCACAAATCTGCCCAAGCCTGTCTGCTGTCTAAGTCCTTCTGTAATGATATAACGGATTCCAAATTATCTGTTAATCCACCTATCTTGGTATCATCTGCAAACTTAACCAGCTTGTTACTTATATAGCGCATCACCTTTTCCACATTTTGTTATGTTACAGCCTTATTCCAAAATGGATTAAATTCATTTTTTTCCTCAGAATTCTACACACAACACCCCATAATGACAACGTGCAAAAAGTTTACTTGAGATTTTTGCAAATTTATTAAAAATAAAAAAACTAAGAAATCCCATGTCCATAAGTATTCACAGCCTTTGCTCAATACTTTGTCGATGCCCCTTTGGCAGCAATTCCAGCCTCAAGTCTTGTTGAATATGATGCCACAAGCTTGGCACACTTATCCTTGGCCAGTTTGGCCCATTCCTCTTTGCAGCACCTCTCAAGCTCCATCAGGTTGGATGGGAAGCGTCGGTGCACAGCCATTTTAAGATCTCTCCAGAGATGTTCAATCGGATTCAAGTCTGGGCTCTGGCTGGGCCACTCAAGGACATTCACAGAGTTGTCCTGAAGCCACTCTTTTGATGTCTTGGCTGTGTGCTTAGGGTCGTTGTCCTGCTGAAAGATGAACCGTTGCCCCAGTCTGAGGTCAAGAGCGCTCTGGAGCAGGTTTTCATCCAGGATGTCTCTGTACATTGCTGCAGTCATCTTTCCCTTTATCCTGACTAGTCTCCCAGTCCCTACCGCTGAAAAACATCCCCACAGCATGATGCTGCCACCACCATGCTTCACTGTAGGGATGGTATTGGCCTGGTGATGAGCGGTGCCTGGTTGCCTCCAAACGTGATGCCTGGCATTCACACCAAAGAGTTCAATCTTTGTCTCATCAGACCAGAGAATTTTCTTTCTCATGGTCTGAGAGTCCTTCAGGTGCCTTTTGGCAAACTCCAGGCGGGCTGCCATGTGCCTTTTACTAAGGAGTGGCTTCCGTCTGGCCACTCTACCATACAGGCCTGATTGGTGGATTGCTTCAGAGATGGTTGTCCTTCTAGAAGGTTCTCCTCTCTCCACAGAGGACCTCTGGAGCTCTGACAGAGTGACCATCGGGTTCTTGGTCACCTCCCTGACTAAGGCCCTTCTCCCCCGATTGCTCAGTTTAGATGGCCGGCCAGCTCTAGGAAGAGTCCTGGTGGTTTTGAACTTCTTCCACTTATGGATGATGGAGGCCACTGTGCTCACTGGGACCTTCAAAGCAGCAGAAATTTTTCTGTAACCTTCCCCAGATTTGTGCCTCGAGACAATCCTGTCTCGGAGGTCTACACACAATTCCTTTGACTTCATGCTTGGTTTGTGCTGTGACATGAACTGTCAACTGTGGGACCTTATATAGACAGGTGTGTGCCTTTCCAAATCATGTCCAGTCAACTGAATTTACCACAGGTGGACTCCAGTGAAGCTGCAGAAACATCTCAAGGATGATCAGGAAACAGGATGCACCTGAGCTCAATTTCGAGCTTCACGGCAAAGGCTGTGAATACTTATGGACATGTGCTTTCTCAACTTTTTTATTTTTAATAAATTTGCAAAAACCTCAAGTAAACTTTTTTCACGTTGTCATTATGGGGTGTTGTGTGTAGAATTCTGAGGAAAAAAAATGAATTTAATCCATTTTGGAATAAGGCTGTAAAATAACAAGATGTGGAAAAAGTGATGCGCTGTGAATACTTTCTGGATGCACTGTATTCCTATCTAAATCATTTACATACATTAAAAATATCAGCGCCCCCAGCACTGACCCCTGCTGGTCACCACTCTTAACATCGGCCAATTCTGATGAGGTTCCTCACACCATCACTCTCTGCTTCCTGTGTCTGAGCCAATTCTGCACCCATCACCCTGAACTGCCACTTCTTTTAATTTGATGCCCAACCTCTCATTTATACTGTTTATAGTGTGTTCATTTTATGTATGAGTTTTATCTTACATAATTTTACATAAACTACAAGCTGAAATACTCAGCATTGCCCAGGAGGAAAATAAAGTGTTTTTTTTTTTTAATTGTTTGAAAAAAAAAATACACAACTTCAAAAATAAAAATAAATTAACAAACAACGAAGACTCACTAATGTGCTTGTCTTGTATGTACTGTATGTCATCATCCAGTTGACGCTCGGAATCGGCCAATCTATATATATAAAAATGGAATGGGTGGGTCGTCGGGTGGGCCTTTTTTTCATTCCGTTGAAAGACACGCCCTACTCACTGGACAGTTAAAAACACCAATCAAACTAACGATGACATCAAGTATTACCCAATCAAAAGTAGGAAAGGAGGCATCTTCATAAAATGCGTGTGGGATGATTTGCATGAGACGCTGCTTTAAAAAAAAAATGATAAAAAAAATACGGGATAAATCCCGTCCAGTATTGATTCAAAACGGGACGCGCAATTTCATTCTCAAACGCGGCACGATTCCGTATTTTAAACGACGGGTGGCAACCCTACAGTGCCAGGTAACCACCCATACAATCAGATTGTGATTCAGACTAGGAATGCAATGAATGTAATTACCCCGATCTACATACAAGGCGAAAGTGTTGCAACATTCAAAGATGATGGTTTGGGATAAGTACACCATACAACATAAAAGAGCTTATGAAGCCTTGAACCGAAAAAAGCAACATCTCAGAGATCGTAAAAAAAAAAATAGGAGCTAATGTCGTTTTACTCGCTGTAGATTTTAGTCAAACATTACCAGTTATTTCACGAGGGAGACCAGCACATCAACTCAACGCGTGTTTAAAATCCATGCTTCTCCCACACTCGGTTATATGTCGCGTGTTCTCGGGTAGGTGCACCAAAAAATGTATACATTTAAGCATGTAATGGGCAAACAAAAAATGAGGTATACCCGAAGGCACAGCAGTAGTACTTAATGTAACTTTACTTCTTAAATATTAATGTTTTACTGTTTAATAATTTATACGCTTCTTATATGTTGTTCAAATTCTTTTATCAAAATACCACTGACAGCGCAATGCACGATAACATCGAGTGAATACACCATACACATCCGCCCACGGCTGCCCTGCTGTGCGCAGATAGGACTTGATTGTACAATAAAATAAAATAAAGATAAAAAGACTAAAACAATCATCACCCATAAAGCGGATAGTAGACGTGACGTACTATATGTGTACCACATTTCAAGTGTATAGGTGCAACGGTTTGCGAGCTACAGGTCATTTAAAATCCTGGACAGACACACAAATTGCCACGGTAGCAAATTACAGAAGAAGATTTTACTGTTTAATAATTTATATTTATATGAAATGTGCTTCTTATATATTACTTCATATTCTCATATGATAATGATGTTAATGTTTATATTGATTTCTGTGTTATTAAAACTGCATGTATGTGTGTATATGTATATATATATATATATATATATATATATATATACATACTAGCAAAATACCTGCGCTTCGCAGCGGAGAAGTAGTGTGTTAAAGAGGTTATGAAAAAAAAAGGAAACATTTTAAAAATAACGTAACATGATTGTCAATGAAAGCCCGTTTCACTCAGTAAGTCTTATGTGTGTGTTTATGTATGTGTGTGTATATATATGTACATGTGTATATGTAGATATGTATATATATGTATATGTATATAAATGTTTATGTGTGTGTGTATATTATATATATAATATATATATATATATATCTATATATATATATATATATATATATAAAAGACAGCAACAGTTATAACAATGACAACACAATTACATTGACAATCATGTTACGTTATTTTTAAAATGTTTCCTTTTTTTTTCATAACCTCTTTAACACAGTACTTCTCCGCTGCGAAGCGCGGGTATTTTGCTATATATATATATATATACGAGCTGTATATACCCGGCGTTGCCCGGGGCAGAAGTAACCTAATCGGTCAAACACTTACATATATACCAAAGTAAACCTAATCGGTCAAACAGTTACATATATAAAAAAACCGAACCTAATCGGACAAACAGCTTCATATATACAGAAGCGAACCTAATCGGACAAACAGCTAATCTATATACATAAGCAAACCTAATTGGTCAAACAGTTACATAAATACAAAAGCAAACCTAATCGATGAAACAGCTTCATATATACAGAAGCGAACCTAATTGGTCAAACAGTTATGCATGTGCAGAATAATTTTACAAAGATTATGCGTGTTAACAATCATTAAAAAGAAAAGATTGAGGAACTCTTCTTCTATATGTGATGAAGCTGGATGAAGCTGACTTGACGAAGACGTAGGTGGCATAGATTGGTTTTTCTAAAACAGAAGAAAAAAATGAGTATCTATTATTATTTTAAATTAGAATGAAAATGAGAACCTTGATTAGAGATAGATTATCCGTATTAAAATATGTGCATGAATAAACTTTTGCTAACTCTCTAGCAAAAGTTTATTCATACAAATTGGCATGGGATGGCTTTGTGAAAAAGTAAAAATTAGATAAAAATAAATTGAGAATGTGTACTTCCATTTGACTGAGATTATGTGTAATGATGAAAAAAAAGTTTAGTATGTTTTTTTTTCCATACGGGAAGGATGTAAAACCTTACATAGGCACCCTTCAGCCCGTACTGAAGGGTAGTGTCAGATTCTTACTGATAAAAAACACCCTTTTTATTCCACAGCTACCCCAAAAACCACTATTAGGCATTACTTTGGGGTGGCAGTAGTTTAGTTATGAAACAGCTGGGTCCTGAAAAAAATCTGTCTTATTAGTGGCTTCATCACATATAGAAGAACACTTCCTCAATCTTTTCTTTTTAATGATTGTTAACACGCATAATGTTTGTAAAATCATTCTGCACATGCATAACTGTTTGACCAATTAGGTTCGCTTCTGTATATATGAAGCTGTTTCATCGATTAGGTTTGCTTTTGTATTTATGTAACTGTTTGACCAATTAGGTTTGCTTATGTATATAGATTAGCTGTTTGTCCGATTAGGTTCGGTTTTTTTATATATGTAACTGTTTGACCGATTAGGTTTACTTTGGTATATATGTAAGTGTTTGACCGATTAGGTTACTTCTGCCCCGGGCAACGCCGGGTATATACAGCTCGTTCTATTTAATTTCAAAAGCAACAGGCGGGCACGGTGGTGGCGCTCAAACATAAGGAATGCTGGCAGTCACCTCTATTTCGCCCTCTGGTGGTCGTTCCGAGTGTCAACAGGAAGGGGGTGGGTTAGGGCTGATTTCACCCTACAGTATTTTTAGTCAACCAATGAGAAACATGTGTACTAAGTTTCATGGAAATCGCTCCAAGTGATGCTGGAACATATACACAAACATACATTGACATTTATTTATATATATTTATGTTTCAATGTTGGTATATGTGTGTTAAAGTTTGTATATAATGTGTTTTCTTTTTAATAATTCCTTACCTGGCTCTTATTTATTACTGTTAGCCTTTATTCTACACTAGCCGTCTCCCGCAGCTCTGCCCGCGTAATAGTGAAACAGGACAGCGCGGAGGGCCCTGCCCGTCTCTCTACTCCTGACGTCACACTTCCCTCTCACCTCAGCCCGCAGCCTCTGTCACAGATTCTCGTAAATAAATCGGTACCGCAAGCAAACTATGATACTTAGCGCAATGAGAGAAGTCGCAAAATCAACCGGAATATTCAAGTAAACTATAGAAAAAAACCCAATCTAAATCCGTTAAGTAATTCTCTCGTGAAAAGTGGACAGACAGACAGATAGCCAGACGTTGGATTTTATATATAGAGAGATTTGTTGTTTGCACATATAGGGGTTATTTTGGGTGGGTGGAGGTCACGAAAGGGATCATGACTGTTTTCCATCTTCTTGACCTTCTTTTTTGTATAATATATTTCACATTTGCTTATGGATGTTGCCTTATAGCTGTTTTTTATTATACTGTATATATTGCATTCGTCTGTTTGAACTGAACGTTGCGGAACGGGACATATGGTGGGGCACTGCAGGGTGCAATATTGGCCTATCCTGTTTATCAGTTACCTTCCAGTTAGGAAGGTGAGCGGTAGCGATCGGCCCATTTCAGCATGTCGGGGACGATACGTTAACACCTCTGTGACTCTTGTGATTGCTGATCGGTGAAATATTGTGCGTCACGTATACTCCTCTGACCTGAAGGTATTTTCTTTGCTACCTTTTGGTCAATGATGTCACTTAAAATGTCATTTTTTTTAATGTGTTCAAATATTCCCTTTCCTGTGGTGCCCGGGGTTTTTTTCCTGCCTTGCACCCTGTGTTGGCTGGGATTGGCTCCAGCAGACCCCCGTGACCCTGTAGTTAGGATTCAGCGGGTTGGAAAATGGATGGATGGATATTCCCTTTACATTGTCTGCAACAGAGAATGGCATGTGGTGTTGATCAATAATCCAATCTGACAAAGTATGACACTGTAAATGGAGGTCTCACTAAGCTCTTCTTCTTACTCTCTTTGCAGAAAGCAGATGTTGCTGTCGCTCCCCTCACCATCACCTTAGTGCGAGAAGAGGTCATCGACTTCTCCAAACCCTTCATGAGCCTGGGGATTTCAATCATGATTAAAAAGCCTCAGAAGTCAAAGCCAGGGGTGTTTTCCTTCTTGAACCCCTTAGCGTACGAAATCTGGATGTGCATCGTTTTCACCTACATTGGTGTCAGCGTTGTGCTGTTCCTGGTGAGCCGCTTCAGCCCATACGAATGGCACTCGGAGGAGATCGAGGAAGGAAGGGACCAGCAGCAGCAGCCAATACAGCAACAGCCAAATCAAGAACAGACCAACGAGTTATGGGATATTCAACAGCCTTTGGTTCTCTTTGGGCGCGTTTATGCAGCAAGGATGTGATATTTCACCGAGGTGAGTTATCCTCTTCTGTTTTTTGGAGATATTCAGTAATGTGTTATAAACTGTAGGTAATGTAATGTATTATAAATACTGCTGGAAAGCGTTTTGCGTAAGAGAAAATGTAGCATGACTTATAAAAATATGTTTTTTTTGTGTGAAGATAGAGAGAGATACGAGAGGGGGGAGCAAAATTCCAGAAATTGTTGTAATACAAACCTTTATCATAAAAACGTACTTCAATTCTCTTTTAGTCACCTTCAAAATACTCTCCGTGAGATGCGATACAATTGTCCCACCTCTTCTCTTAACATCTTTTGTTGCTGCGCCCAGACCCTCCCGTGTTTCTTTCAGGGATTTCTAACACGATGGCAAATCTTCTTCCCTTCAGTCTTAATTTTAATTTTAATAAAAACCCGATCTAAATCCGTTAAGCAGTTCTCTCGTGAAAAGCGGACAGACAGACAGACAGATGTTGGATTTTATATATAGAGAGAGAGATTAAGCACTTTGGTCAACTTTTAGTTGTTTTGTGAATGTGAATTTCCCCTTAGGATTAATAAAGTATCTATCTATCTATCTATCTATCTATCTATCTATCTATCTATCTATCTATCTATCTATCTATCTATCTATCTATCTATCTATCTATCTATCTATCTATCTATCTATCTATAGTGTCTTTCACTATTTTTTTTGTTTATTCTGACACTTTGTTTTTTATGTAAATTGACTGTGTATATTGTTTTGTTAATGTTATTGTTACTGTTTACAATAAAAGTTACTTTAAAAATTAAAAAAAAAATTATAGTGTCTTTCATATCTATCTATCTATCTATCTATCTATCTATCTATCTATCTATCTATCTATCTATCTATCTATCTATCTATCTATGTGCTAAATAAATAAACAAAAACCTAACCTGAAACGTACCGATTATACAGGGTTCACCACGGTGCCCCAAATCTTTATCCGCTTTTCTTGTCTTCAATACACTTTTTAAATTTAGAATGATAAGCATTTTCAAAATTGCAGAGAAATGGCATCGTGTTTATCAACCTCTAATATGGTGGGCTCTGTATCTGCTTCTGCACTTTGGCACTGTGAAAACTGTGTCATTACTGCTGCTGCTACTGCATCCTTGGCACACATCTTTACTCATGACAGCTTACAAAATGAAGACACATTATAATTGTTTTTTGCATTTTGCAAACATCCATTCCATCCATCCATTATCCAACCCGCTATATCCTAATTACAGGATCATGGGGGTCTGCTGGCGCCAATCCCAGCCAGCACAGGGCACAAGGCAGGAACAAATCTTGGGCAGGGTGCCAACTCACACCGCAGGGCACACACACACACACACGCGCCAAGCACACGCCAGGGACAATTTAGGATAGGTAATGCACCTAACCTGTATGTCTTTGGACTGTTGGGGGAAACCCACACAGACACGGGGAGAACATGCAAACTCCATGCAGGGAGGACCCGGGAAGTGAACCCTGGTCTCCTAACTGCAAGGCAGCAGCGCTACCCACTGCGCCATCGTGCCGCCCATTTTGCAAACAGTGACCTCTATAATTCTTAAATGAAAGAATTTTGGAACAACCGCAACTCGTCTCAGAGCTGGTCACCCAGCCAAATGGAGTGATCAGCAGGGAAGGTCTTTGGTAAGAAAGGTGAACCCAATGATCACTCTAGCTGACCTTCAGAGAACCTGTGGTGAGATGAGAGAAACTTCCAGAAGGACAGCCATCACTGTTACTCTCCACCGATCTGGGCTTTATGTCACAATGAACAGGCAGAGGCTTCTCCCCAGTAAAAGACACATGAAAACCCACTTGGGATTTGCCCAAAAAAAGACACCTAAAGGACTTTCAGATTGGGAGACACAAAATTCTCCCCAAAATAGCAATTGAGTAATGGCCCAGTGCTGGCCCATGCTCAGCATTTTCTTTTGGTTCTGTAGTGTGCAGAGGACCTGTGGAGGCAAACGTGGCCAGAGCGTTACCTTCCCCCGGGACACTAGATGGCAACCCCCCTGAGTTGCAGCAGTGCCTCAGACTCTCACAGGGCTTCATTGAAGTTGGAGTTTGGTGCAGCCCTGTTGGGATCCACAGTGCTGCAACAGGAGTTGCTGAGCCCTTATGGGCAATTCGGAAGTGCTGCCAGAAATGAGTCATCACGCACCTGGAGCCTTATAAAAGGAGCCAGAAGCCACTACTCAGAGAGCCAGAGTCAGGAGGAGGAAGACAAAGCTTGACCGGAGTAGTGGAGGAGAAAAGGAAGAGAGAAGGAAGAGAATTGTTTTGTGTCTTTGTGCTTGTGAGACTGTGCTGTACTTGTGGGAAACGGGGGAAGGCGTTTCCCACGAGGTAAAAAGAAAATTAAAAAAAATCACTGTGTGCCTTGAACTTGTGTCCCACGCTTCTCTGTGTTGGGTTCAGGTGGCTGTGCCATCCTGAGTGGTCCGCAGTCCATATACTGTGGCAGAATGACATTGATGAACTCATCCAAAAAACTGTGGAATGGTCTGCCTGCTACTATAAGAGATGTCCCTTCGGTCTCAGCTTTCAAATCCCAGCTCATGACTCAATACTTCATTTTAGTACACCCTGACTAGAGCTGCTGATTAAGTGTACAGACTGCATGTTGTTAGTCATTAGCACTAAAACAGAAATAATATGATAGTCATAATTTGTTACTACCCCTCACCTATTCTGTTTCTCTTCTTGGTACTCAAATGTGGCACTCGGTTGCACGGCCCACCTTTCTTTGTGTGGGCGCCTTTGTTCAATTTTTTTATCCATGTTGTTTGGGCGCCACCTACTGACTCTGGGAAGCCGCTGCGTTTGACTCTGAGGCGCCGCGCCGCAGTGCGCATGAGCTTTGGTGCGTCCGCCGTGCATAAATTAACTGTGGTTTAGTAATATAGATAATTGGATACTAACCCTCACCTATGCTGTTTCTCCTCTTGGTACTCAAATGTGGCACTTGGTTCCCACGGCCCACCTGCCAAGTTGTTTTGCCTGCCTAAGGTAAAGTCATCCCTGATGGAGGATCGCAGGAATTGTGGGGTAGAGGGGTCCTTTCAGTGGATTGGCTGGCCCAGTGCTGACTCCGCTGTGGAATGGCCAATAGGGGGAGGCAGCTTGATGGCCGAGGTATCCAGGACTCTCAACAAATCCAAATCCTATTGTGTGATATCATCTACTGTTAAATTCTGCTCTGGAAAGGGGTCTCTCTTTGAACTGCCTTTCCCAAGTTTTTTTCCATTTTATTTTCCCTACAAGGGTTTTTTTTTTTATTGGGAGTTTTTCTGTTGTCTGGGGGGCTGTCAAACGGCAGGGCCTGTTAAAGCACATTGCGGCACTCCTTGTGTGATTTTGGGCTATACAAAAAATAAATTGTATTGTATTGTATCCATATCTGCCTTCCAGAACATAGCCTCAGGTTATTAAACCATATCTCAGGTACGGTATGGGTCAGAACTGGACCACAACTGAGGCCTTCATAAGACAATGTGTGAGGCACAACTGGGCCAAATAAGACCACCTAAGAAGCAGGATTCTGTGCCAGAGTGCAGTCACGCCACAAAAATTGCACACAAGAGTCCCCAAGAGAACTGAGGCTATGTGGTCACACCAAATATTAATTGAATGTATTTTTTTTTTTAGAAAGTTTATGGTCATATAGAAAGTCTTCATTCATTATTTTTGGGATCTCATTCATTATTTTTGGGATCATCCTTGCTTAAGAGCATTTAATCACAAGTGCTTAACACTTCCATGCAGTTCTGTGAGACAGGGACATTAAAGTTAAAGTGTACCTGCCATATAGCATACAAGTAAGCCCGCGATTCTCTAGAGAATTGTGAATCCAAGAATGGCAATCAGTGTCTGTTCCGTCCGATATTTAGATGGATGACATATCATGGAGGGTGGGTGCGTCTGGGGAAATGTCATTTAATTAAATAAGCATATCTGTACTAAAGCGGTTTCGTTTTGTGGAGACGTGATTCCGTTGCCTTTGCTGACACCGAATGCTGGCAGAGTGGAGCACAGCAAGTTTAGTTTACAGGTTGTGGTGTTTGTGTGCCAGCCACTGAGTCTGGGAAGCCGCTGGGTTTGAGTCTGTGACCGTTATGTGATCTATATTACTGGCACAGTGGATTAGAGCAAGTGTAGTATACAGGTTGTGTTGTTTGTGCGCCACCTACTGACTCTGGGAAGACGCTGCGTTTGACTCTGGGGCGTGCGCCACGACACAGTACTTATGCGCCTCAGTGGGAAGCCGCTGCGTGATGAAATATCATGGAGGGTGGGTGCGTCCTGGGACAGTTCATTTCAACGCGCTTCTGTTATTGTTTTTCTTCATGCAGTCTCATTCTTCTTTGTTTATGGCTGTGTCGTCGTATATGCGGTGGTGTGGACGGTCGCGTCCGGACGGCTGTACAACCTGGCGTGCACGCTTCACCTCAGGTATAGTTCACAGGTTGTAGGCATGGTAAAGTTTCCATTTAATTCAATTACCCTATTTGAACTAAAGCGGTTTCTTTGTGTGGGCGCCTTCGTTCATTGTTTTTATCCATGTTGTTTGGGTGCCACCTACTGACTCTGGGAAGCCGCTGTGTTTGACTTTGAGGAGCCGCACCGCAGTGCGCATGCGCTTCGGTACATCCGCCATGCATAAATTAACTGTGGTTTAGTAAGATAGATAATTGGATACTAACCCTCACCTATGCTGTTTCTCCTCTTGGTACTCAAATGTGGCACTTGGTTCCCACGGCCCACCTGCCAAGTTGTTTTGCCTGCCTAAGGTAAAGTCATCCCAGATGGAGGATCGCAGGAATCGTGGGTTAGAGGGGTCCTTTCATTGGATTGGCTAGCCCAGCACTGTTTCAGCTGTGGAATGGCCAAATGGGGGAGGCAGCTTGATGGCTGAGGTCTCCAGGACTCTAAACAATTCCAAATCTTATTATGTGATATCATCTACTGTGGGGCAGCACGGTGGCGCAGTGGTAGCACTGCTGCCTCGCAGTTAGGAGACCTGGGTTCACTTTCCGGGTCCTCACTGCGTGGAGTTTGCATGTTCTCCCCGTGTCTGCGTGGGTTTCCTCCCACAGTCCAAAGACATGCAGGTTAGGTGGACTGGCGATTCTAAATTGGCCCTAGTGTGTGTGTGCTTGGTGGTGTGTTTGTGTTTGTGTGTGTCCGGCGGTGGGTTGGCACCCTGCCCGGGACTGGTTCCTGCCTTGTGCCCTGTGTTGGCTGGGATTGGCTCCAGCAGACCCCTGTGACCCTGTGTTCGGATTCAGCGGGTTGGAAAATAGATGGATGGATGGATCATCTACTGTTAAATTCTGCTCTGTACTTCTAAAATTTTTATTTTTATACTGTGTTGAGGATTTGTTCTGTTCTGTTTATTGTATTGTATTGACCCCCTTCTTTTGACACCCACCCTACCACGTTTTTTTTTTTGGGAGTTTTTCCGTTGTCTTCTTAGAAAGTCAAAGCTGGGGGTCTGTCAAGAGACAGGGCCTGTTAAAGCCCATTGCAGCATTTCTTGTGTGATTTTGGGCTATACAAAAATAAATTGTATTGTATTGTATTGTAAATGGGCCTTTCACAGACATATGTGAGCAAGTCAGAGGTGGGTTATTGTTGGACCAAAATTGAAATTACACACACACAACTTTACATTATGGTTTATTGCACTGGGGCTACAGAAGAATGCCATGAGAACTGCAGAATGCATGTGGCATCTGGTGACTGTTAGGCCTTATCTGGCCCAAAACTGTAATGCCAGGCATACTGAACTTTTGGTTAACTGCATTTGGGCCAGTGTCCTGTGAAGAATCTAAATGGCATGCAACCCTTACATATGGTTGAATACAACCAGGCCACTTTTGGTGAAGGTGGGAGGAGCAGTGATTGGGCGTGTCTGAGAGTGTCATGTGACTAGTTCTCCCTGGCAAGTTGGCTGCCCTTGCAGTTTAGTATAAGAGTTGTCACCCTGTGGTGAAGATGGCTGCGAAACTTGCACCATCACAAAATTAGACAGGTGCATAAATGTGGGCACCCCAACAGAGATACTTAGTTGAGCCTCCTTTTGCTAATCTAACACCTCTAGACGCTGTCCTCCTATAGCCTCTGATGAGTGTCTGGGTTCTGGATGGAGGTATTGTTGACCATTCTTCATACCAAATCTCTCCAGTTCAGTTCAATTTGATGGACAGCCTGCTTCAAATCATCCCATAGATTTTCGATGATATTCAAGTCAGAGGACTGTGACGGCCATTCCAGAACATTGTACTTCTCCCCCTGCATGAATGCCTTTGTAGATTTTGAACTGTGTTTTGGGTCATTGTCTTGTTGGAATATCCAACGACTGCGTAACTTCAACTTTGTGACTGATGCTTGAACATTATCCTGAAGAATTTGTTGATTTTGGGTTGAATTCATCTGACCCTCGACTTTAACAAGGGCCCCAGTCCCTGAACTAGACACACAGCCCCACAGCATGATGGAACCTCCACCAAATTTGACAGGAGGTAGCAGGTGTTTTTCTTGGAATGCGGTGTTCTTCTTCCGCCATGCAAATCGCTTTTTGTTATGAGCAAATAACTCCATTTTTGTCTCATCAGTCCAAAGCACTTCGTTCCAAAATGAATCTGGCTTGTCTAAATGAGCATTGGCATACAACAAGCGACTCTGTTTGTGGTGTGAGTGCAGAAAGGGCTTCTTTCTCATCACCCTGCCAAACAGATGTTCTTTGTGCAAATTGCGCTGAATTGTAGAACGATGTACAGATACACCATCTGCAGCAAGATGTTCTTGCAGGTCTTTGGAGGTGATCTGTGGGTTGTCTGTCACCATTCTCACAATCCTGCTCATATGCTGCTCCTCTATTTTTCTTGGCCTGCCAGACCTGCTGGGTTTAACAGCCACTGTGCCTGTGGCCTTCCATTTCCTGATTCCATTCCTTACAGTTGAAACTGACAGTTTAAACCTCTGAGATGGCTTTTTGTAGCCTTCCCCTAAACCAGGAGACTCAACAATCTTTGTTTTCAGATCTTTGGAGAGTTGCTTTGAGGATCCCATGCTGTCACTCTTCAGAGGAGAGTCAAAGGGAAGGAAGCAAAACTTGTAATTGACCACCTTAAATACCTTTATATCTCATGATGGACACACCTGTCTATGAAGTTCAAGGCTTAACGAGCTCATCACACCAAGTAGTCAGCATTGAGCAGTGACAGGCATTCAAATCAGCACAATGACATGGGGACCCACATTTGTGCACAGCCAGTTTTTCACATTTGATTTAATTTCATACATTAAATTCTGCTTCACTAAAAATCTTTGTTCGGAAAACACCGCAGTACTCAGATGTTCATAGATGACATACCACTGTTATCGTTTTTGTTGAAAGGAGAGTCAATTATTATGCAGGCTGAGAGGGGTTCTCAAACTTTTTCATATGACTGTATATTTATGATCACGGAGAAGCGATGCAACATAGAATGGAAAGAGTTAAACAATTGGACTTATAAGAAATTCTACAGCCAATAATGGATACAAATCTATACGTCCAAAAGTATCGCAATTTACATTAAATTTATTTGAAAAACATGGACAGAGAAGTTGATCACACTCGCATGTATAATAAACCAGCATGTGACGAATTGTCAGCGATAATACTTTCGAAAGACGAAGATATCAAAGACAGAGTTGATATTCTTGTTTATCCAAAAGCACAGTATAATTCGTTTCAAGTGGCAGAACCAGGAAATGACTAGTGCATAGCGGGATTGGCGAGCAAAGCGAGCAGGGGGCACAGCCCCCTAGTTATTATTATCATTATTTGTAGTAGCAGTAGTATGTATGCATGTAGTAGTATGGGCTAAATTTGACCCACTATACCACTGGCATGAACATTCCTAAATGTGGCTGGTGACAGCAGGGCCATAATTGGTCCATAACTGTAATGCCACACATACTTTACAAGCGACTGACTGTATCTGGACTGTGTTTGGCTCAGAATTTCTACACTGTGAAAATCATTAATTGTGGCAGGTTATATCTGGGCTGTTTTGGGGCCACAACATATTTACCGACACCATAACTGAACCCGGGCGGCATGGTGGCGCAGTGGGTAGCGCTGCTGCCTCGCAGTTGGGAGACCTGGGGACCCGGGTTCACTTCCTGGGCCCTCTCTGTGTGGAGTTTGCATGTTCTCCCCGTGTCTGCGTGGGTTTCCTCCGGGTACTCCGGTTTCCTCCCACAGTCCAAAGACATGCTGGTTAGGTGGATTGGCGATTCTAAATTGGCCCTACTGTATGCTTGGTGTATAGGTGTGTTTGTGTGTGTCCTGCGGTGGGTTGGCACCCTGCCCGGGATTGGTTCCTGCCTTGTGCCCTGTGTTGGCTGGGATTGGCTCCAGCAGACCCCTGTGACCCTGTGTTCGGATTCAGCGGGTTGGACAATGGATGGATGGATGGATAACTGAACCCTGAATGCCTAAAGTCAACCAAATTTGGCACAGAATATTCTTCTATCTAGGATGGGGTTCACCATGGTTCCCCAAATTTTTATCTTCCTTTTCTTGTCTTTATTACACTGCATTGTGTTACCAAGGAATTTCAAAATTGCAGAGAAGCGGCATGAAATGGCATCGTGTTTATCAGTTTATCATATGGTGGGATCCATATCTGCTTCTGCACTTGAAAACTGTGTCATTACTGCTGCTGCTGCTGCTGCATCCTTGGCACACATCTTTACTCATGACAGCGTACAAAATGAAGACGCATTATAATTGTTTTATGCATTTTGGAAACAGTGACCTCCATAATTCTTCAATGAAAGAATTTTGGAACAACCGCAACTCTTCTCATAGCTGGTCGCCCAGCCAAATGGTGCAATCAGCAGGGAAGGTCTTTGGTAAGAAAGGTGAACCCAATGATCACTCGGGCTGACCTTCAGAGAACCTGTGGTGAGACGAGGGAAGTTTCCAGAAAGACAGCCATCACTGTAACTCACCACTGACCTGGGCTTTATGTCGCAATGAACAGACAGAAGCTTCTCTTCAGTAAATGGCACATGGGACTCTCAGACTGGGAGACACAAGACCAAGTCCGATGAAATCAAGATTAGCCTCATGTCTAAAGGAAACCAGGTAGTGCTCATCACCTGCAACCTTCCACTTATTCTGAGCTTTAAGGCAGAAAGGTCAGACAACACATGAAATGAAAGAATGGCAGACACTAAGGAGGCAGCAAAACAATTTCAACAAGACCTGGACAGGCTTCAGACCTGGACAAACACTCGGAAAATGCAGTTTAATGTAGAAAAGCGCTACACGTGGGCAAAAGGGAAACCAATTGTAAATACAGGATTGGAGATAATGAGCTACAGGAAGCAACCTCTGATAAGGATTTAGGGGTTTATGTTGACACAACAACATCATCATCTAAGCCAGGTGTCCAACACCGGTCCTGGTGGGCCGCAGTGGCTGCAGGTTTTCATTATAACCCTTTTCCTAATCAGTGATCAGTTTTCACTGTTAATTAACTCCCTTTCCCTTCATTTTAATAGCCCTGTTTTTAAGGATTCAGTCCTTTGAATTGATTCATTTCTTCATTTAATGGCAGCCAATCAGAAATCCATCCATCCATCCATTTTCCAACCCGCCCACCAGGACCGGAGTGGGACACCCCTGATCTAAACAATGTGAAGAAACAATTAAAAAGGCAAGTAAAACGTTAGGTTATATCATAAACACTGTTGAATACAAATCAAGTGACGTTATGCTCAGACAATATAATGCACTAGTGAGGCCACATCTGGAGTGTTATGTGCAGTTCTGGTCACCATGCTACGAGAAAGACACTTGAAGTTGTGCAGGGGATCTTAACAGTGTGCATCAAGGACTTAAAGACATGTCCTACTGTGACAGAGTCAGAGAATGAACCTCCTTGGCGTTAACCTTAGCCGTGACTCGAGGTTAGAATTCTATGCAATCACGGTTAAACCCGAGTCAGGCTCAGGGTCATGCATAATGATATGCTTTATAGTGTTAAGCCTGAATAACTCTCGGGACAGTAGTCTGCTGCCATCTAGTGGATGAAATAACATCATGCTCTTAGGCCGGGTTTATACTTCACACGGTGAGTGAAGTCTATCTATCTATCTATCTATCTATCTATCTATCTATCTATCTATCTATCTATCTATCTATCTATCTATCTATCTATCTATCTATCTATCTATCTATCTATCTATCTATCTATCTATCTATCTATCTATCGCTACGCAAGGGTTGTACTGTTTATACTCACATGCATATACTTTATGTAAATCTGGAAGATTCTACCAGGTGGCAGTGCGAGATATCATCACTGTGAGTACAGGTTCGGCTTCGCAGTGTAAGTGAATTGCCTGAAACAGCCACTAAATTCCAAGGACACCTTGCTACAATAAATCTGAAAAGGATGGTAAATGATCACATCCATCAATCGAGGGATGCGCCCATTCCAGGTAGCATTGGGCACGAGGAAGAAACAATCCCTGGACAGGGGCATCAGTTCATCGCAAGGTGAATACAAGCACACACTCACACTGGCGTCATTTTAGTGTCACCAATCCCCAAACCCCTCATACACAGGTTACAGTTGGTCCAGAATGCTGCTGCTTGCTTTCTGGCTGGGGCATGAATGTCTGATACTGTTTCTCCAATATTGGCTTCTTTACACTGCCTGTCAATTTTCGAATGGATTTTAAAATCTTGTTGCTAGTTTTTAAATCTTTACATGGGCTTGCTTCTGCCTATTTATCTGAACTGTGTGCTTTACACCAGCCATCTAGAGTGCTTAGATCTTCTGGTCAGTTGTCTCTTGTTGTCCCTCGTACCAAGTGTAAAACCAAGGGGGACAGACAGGGCTTTGGCAGCCTCGCCTGTGGAACTCTTTACCTCATCACATAAAGGAGTCATCTACAATTGAACTGTTCAAAACGAGATTAAAGACTCATTTCTATTCACTTGCATTCCGTGACCTTTAGTAATACTGATGGTTTCCTCATTGTGATTATGTACCCATCATGGACCCCGTGATCATCAGAGGTGACTGTGTGCAGAGGGTGCAGACCTATAAATACCTGGGAGTGCAGCTGGATGATAAATTGGACTGGACTGCCAATACTGATGCTCTGTGCAAGAGAGGACAGAGCCGACTATACTTCCTTAGAAGGCTGGCGTCCTTCAACATCTGCAATAAGATGCTGCAGATGTTCTATCAGACGGTTGTGGCGAGCGCCCTCTACTACGCGGCGGTGTGCTGGGGAGGCAGCATGAAGAAGAGGGACACCTCACGCCTGGACAAACTGGTGAGGAAGGCAGGCTCTATTGTAGGCATGGAGCTGGACAATTTGACATCCGTGGCAGAGCGACGGGCGCTGAGCAGACTCCAGTCAATCATGGAGAATCCACTGCATCCACTAAACAGTGTCATCTCTAGATAGAAGATCAGCTTCAGCATCAGACTGCTGTCACCGTCCTGCTCCACTGACAGACTGAGGAGATCGTTCCTCCCCTACACTATGCGACTGTTCAATTCCACCCGGGGGGTAAACATTACCATTATACAAAGTTATTGTCTGTTTTACCTGCATTTTTTATCACTCTTTAATTTAATATTGTTTCCTTTACAGTACGCTGCTGCTGGAGTATGGGAATTTCAGAATGTCTTTTATTGTCACTATACACATGTACAATGAGACTAAAATTCCCCTTGGGATTAATAAAGTATCTATCTATCTATCTATCTATCTATCTATCTATCTATCTATCTATCTATCTATCTATCTATCCATTTTCCAACCCTCTGAATCCGAACACAGGGTCACGGGGGTCTGCTGGAGCCAATCCCAGCCAACACAGGGCACAAGGCAGGAAACAATCCCGGGCAGGGTGCCAACCCACCGCAGGACACACACAAACACACCCACACACCAAGCACACACTAGGGCCAATTTAGAATCGCCAATCCACCTAACCTGCATGTCTTTGGACTGTGGGAGGAAACCGGAGCGCCCGGAGGAAACCCACGCAGACACGGGGAGAACATGCAAACCCCATGCAGGGAGGACCCGGGAATCGAACCCAGGTCCCCAGATCACCCAACTGCGAGGCAGCAGCGCTACCCACTGCGCCACCGTGCCGCCCCATCTATCTATCTATCTATCTATCTATCTATCTATCTATCTATCTATCTATCTATCTATCTATCTATCTATTATATAGTGCCTTTCACTCATATCTATCTATCTATCTATCTATTATATAGTGCCTTTCACTCATATCTATCTATCTATCTATCTATCTATCTATCTATCTATCTATCTATCTATGTAATCTTACTTCTATTTATTATTTATTTTATTTATGTTCATTTATTTTATTTCTATTTATGTTATTTATGTTAATTGTATTTTTTTTCCTTCTATTATTGTAAAGCACTTTGGCCACAGCATTCCTATGTTGTTTTAAATGTGCTATATAAATAAATTGACATTGACATTTAGGTCCAAAGCCAGGAAGCATTTCTCTACTCAAAGAGTTGTGGGAATCTGAAACAAACTACCAGGACATGGAGATAAAGCAGAAACCTACACAACCTTTTAAGAAGGATCATGATGAAATAGTGGGGACAGCTTAGCTTTTAGCTAAACAAACGAGCCTGATGGACTGAACAGTCTACTTGCGCCAAATTTCATATGTTCTTTTAATTGCCTGCTTGGAATTTGCAAATAAACCTCCTAAAGGACTCGCAGACTATGAGAAACAAGGTTCTCCGGTCTGACGAAACCTCAATTCTAAGCATCACATCTTTAGAAAGCCAGAAACCCCTCAACATTTGTGCAATATCCTTCCAACACTGAAGCATTTTGGTGGCAGCGTCATGCTGTCTAGTTGGTTTACACCGTCAGGGTCTGGAGACTCAACAGAGTTAAGGAAATCTGAAAGGAGCAAAGTACAGCGATATCCTTAATGGAACACCTTCTCCAGAGACCTCTGGACCTCAGACTTGGCTGAAGGGTGACCTTTCAACAGGACAAACCAAAGACACCACAAAAGTGGCTTAGAGACACAACTCTGGGAATGTTCTCAAGTGGCCCACGTGAACATCTCTGGAGAGACCTGGAAGTAGCTTTCCACCGAAGGTCTCCATCTAACCTGACAGAGCTTGAGAGGATCTGCAGTGAAGAATGACAGAAGATCCCCAAATCCAGGTATGCAGAGCTTTATTCAGCAGTGGAAATGAACAGTTGGAGCAGAAACCTTGACAAACCTTTAACAAAGATCATAATGAAATATCGGGTGCAATTTAGTTATTAGCTAAACAAACAAGAGTGATGGACTGGATGGTCTACTCAAGTCTGTCAAAGTTCATATGTTCTTATATTTGCCTGCTTGGAGTATGAAAATAAACACCTAAACTTTAAGATAACTCCTAAACTCCTAACAGACCCTCAGACAATGAGTAACAAGATTCTCTGGTTTGACGTAACCAGAACTGTCTGGTGTGAAAGATTGCCGGCACTGTATCCTGGCCAGATGGAGCCATCCCTGCAACATGGAGGGGCCCCGAATTCCAGCAGGGCATCATGGAACTTGGAGTCTTTCGTCACAGCCCTGCTGGATAACATGGGGGCCACCAGGTGACGCTGCAGGGAGGCCCAGGGACATGTATTTTCCTTATAGCCGGGCTGAAGAAAAGAAGAAGTTTTCACCTGACCCGGAAGTGTTATAAAATCGCATGGACTGAGGGACAGAAACACTTCCGGGTCAAGGACTTTAAAAGGACTGTGGGAAATCCCAGCTGTAAGCCAAGTTGGGAGGAAGGGTGACTGAGCTGCTGTGAGTGGAGGATAGTGTATTGTGATTATTATTGATTTATTTGTGAATATTGAGTATTGTAGAGTGGAGGGTGCTTTGTGCACATTATTAGAATTATTAAATTAAATTCTTGGACTTTTATCTGGTGCCTGCCGTATTGTCTGAGGGTTCAAGGGGACGACAGCGCCCCCTAACTGTCACACTGGCCTCAAATTCAAAGCATCACATCTGGTGAAAACCAGATACCACTCATCACCTGCACAACACCCTTACAACACTGCAGAGAAGAATGACAGAAGATCCCCAAATCCAGGTATGCAGAGTTTTTCCAGCAGATTTTTTTCATCTTAATGGTGAATCACATAGTCAACGATAGCAGTCAAAATTAGAGGGGAAGTACATTTAGGGCTGAAGACAATACACAAAGAGTTGTGTTAATAGGGAACAAACTACCACGACATGGAGTTGGAGCACAAACCGTGACCTTTAAAAAGGATCTGGATGAGATATTGGGACAGCTTTGCTATTTAGCCAAACAAACGAGCTTGTGGGACTGAATGGTTTCCCGTTGTTGAATTTCTATGTTCTTTTTATTGAGGTAAAGATCAAAAATTTCGATCTCCGGTTTTCATGGGATCTCAACATTTTAGGGTCCCCTCATACCAAAAACATTGAAATCTCGACGATGGGTGTGTGTCTGTGTGTGTCACAGTTTCTTGAGGACGGTCTAGATCTAAAACGGCTGGACAGAAAAATATCAAACTCGAAACTTAAGCCTGTTAAGAGATGACAACGTGCTGATTCGTTTTTGAGCCAAATTGTGCAAGAGAAAGAGGCCACTCGAGAGCAGGGGTCATCAACTCCGGTCCTGGAGGACCACCGTAGCTGCAGGTTTTCATTTTAACCCTTTTCTGAATGAGTGACCTGTTTTTGCTGCTAATTAACTAATTTTAATTGAATTGCTCTTCAAGACTCAGACCTCTTCATTGTTAATTTTCCTTAATTAGCAGCCAAACAATAATGAGATACAAAATGAGCCAAAACAACTGGGCCCTCATGTATAACACTGTGCGTAGAACTCACACTATAACATGGCGTAAGCACAAAAGCGGGAATGTGCGTACGCACAGAAAAATCCAGATGCAAGAATCTGTGCATACGCAAACTTTCACATTCTTCCACTACATAAATCCTGATCAGCGTGAAAAGTAACGCACGTGCACACGCCTTCTGTCCCGCCCCAACTCCTCCCAGAATTATGCCTCTTTGAATATGCAAATCGATATAAATAGCCTTCTGTGAAAAGACAATGGGAAAAGGACGGGGGAAAATATAAGAATTTCAGCGAATACCAAGTGGAGGAAAAGGAAAAACGTACTATTTGTTGGTTTAAACAGTGGTATAATCAACAAAAGAAAGTTGATCGAGTGACATAGTGTCGGAGAAACTCGAAAGCTCAAGTTCACAAAGTCGCACAGTGCCCGAAATAAAAAAGAAGTTGTCACATATTAAAGTTGGTGTGAAAAAGCGACTCGTAGCGGACCGTCTGAATGTCATATGAAAGCTTATTAGGGTACAGAGAAAAAAAATAGGCGCACAGTGGGAAAAAAGCACGAAATGTCAACTTTAATCTCGAAATTTACACTTTAATCACATAGTTTATTTTGTCATTAAAGTAGAACATCATAAATTTCATCTTAAAATTATTTATTTTACTAGTTTCTCAAATCCCATCGTAACTAAAGTAGAACGTTAAATGCTTTGTTCTGTGTTTGATCCTTTATGTGCTCTATGTGTGCTTCCATTCTTTCTCTTTCTCCGACAGGACACAGAATCCATTACATTCGCGATATTACAGCTCTCTGAATAATTAAAATACTGAGATGTATACGTGATATCTTTTTCATGATGATAGGAATGAAAGCATGTTATTAAACATGGGAACACAGTGGCGCAGTGATTGTTCATATCTCACGCAAGAGGCTTGCTGCGCCATGCGCAACCTTCAATGAAATAATTTATCACAGCAGTACTGTCTCCTTCAAACGTACTAACCTCCAATTCCTGTCCTTACTTTTCTTTCTCCAAATACCCAATCGCCACACAATCAGCTCTGTAATAGACATTAAGCCATCTGTAAGCTTAGAACGCTGATTCTTCAAAACTTTTAAGGAACATTGAAATATCTTCGTAGTACATGTTTAATTATTCTATCCGTCTATCCTTCCAGTGTCACGTCAGTACCAGCAATAATACAGCGCAAGGCAGGAGCTATCCGTGAACTAACTAGCACTGCGGCACCGTGTCCTCACATGTTTAATTATTAACAATACTGATTATTTAAATGAAGTTAAAGTTTTATCTGTATACTATAAGCAACATATTTTGCTGCATTTCATCTTAAAAATGATATCGTCATCATACGCGCTTTATAAAGTGGCACAGGTTGTGCAATATTATAACTGTAGTGCAAGTTTACAGTGAGGTAATTGTACTTATAAGCACAAACAGTTCTACAAGGAGCACTTGATTGAGTGCGTTTATAGTTCTTGGGATGAAACTGTTTCTGAAATGCGAGGTCCGTACAGGAAAGACTTTGACGCGTTTTGCTGTGGCTGAGGTAGTGTGTACTTGAAACTGTATACCGATAATTCTCTTTCCGATCAGCTGCTGCTGTGATTCCCCACTCAGATACAGTGATATAAATACTCCGAGTGGTGCAGTGAGAGTAATATAGAAAAAGATGATCCGCTGTGGCAACCCTTAACGGGAGCAGCTGAAAGAAGAACAAGATGCATTGAGAGTAACAACAGTAAAGCAGTTATGGTATTTGGAATACTATGGCTATTCCCTGGACCATTATATTGCTGCAGGTTAATTACAATCAGATGCATTACACTAATAAACAATATGCAGTTAATTTCAGTGTATTTATAAAGCCGCATCAGGAATGTGGAGCTAAGAAAGAAAGGGTAACCACACAGGAACAGCAGCACTGCTTTGACGCTGGGTGCCGCCAGTCTGCAAAACCTAGCGGAGAAATTGCATATGCCAGGGTATGAGATACCGTGGAAATGTGCGTGGCCGTACGCCAAGTTTAGGTTTTATACATCGCAATTTGAGCATGGAAACATTCGTACGCAACATTTCTGTGCGTACGCACCGTTTACATGAGGCCCCTGGTGTCCATCATATACAATATCTGAAAATAAAGATGAAGGTCTCAGGAATGTTGGTCTGCTCAGGTCCCCAAAACATTTTAACAGAGCTCTTAGAAAAGAGAAAATCAACAATTACAGAAATGTCTGCTAACGCACCACGAGAACAGCAACAAGCCATGGAATTAAAGAACGGGGTTAATTAACGACAAGAATTGGCACCTCATTAAGCAGCTGGTTGGAGTGAAATTGGTTGGAGTTTGAGGCCCTCACTTACTTGGCTCCTCTTGGCTCACTCACTTCACATTTCATTTCTGTTTGGGTGCCATTTAAGGAAAGAAATGAAGCAACTCAGAGGAACAAATCTTAAAAAAAACAATTCAATTAAAATTAATTCACAAGAAATTAATTAGCAGCACAAACAGGACACTCATTAAAAAAAAGGTAAGAACGAAAACCTGCAGCCACGGTGGTCCTCCATGACCGGACTTGGCGACCCCTGCTCTAAAGGAAACCACAAATACCGTAATCCTACAATTAATTATGCATTCTTCTCGTCAATTGCTCTCGTATTTTATAATCAGAAAGACCAGCATCAGATCGGTAAACAATTACTGAAAAGTTAGAGAATAGTGTGGGTGACTTTTATTCCAAGGGTGCAAAGCCTACTGATGCTCACGTCCAAATTTTTATTTATAGTACATTTGCAAAAATTTCTAAAATTCTGTTTTCGTTATTCTGAGGTGTTAATTGTTGCGTTATGTGGGAAAATATGAATTTATAATAAGAATGCAACATCACAAAATGTGTAAAAAAAGTGGAAGGGTCTGAACACTTTTTGAAGCACGTTTACATAATATTCTAAAAGTTTTTCTTACATTAAAAATGGCAGACATTAGCGACAATACTTCTATATTCAGAAACAATTTAGCAGAATGGACTGCTAACATCTAACGTCGTTACCCTTGACCGAGCAGACTTACCTTGACTTGACAGGGCTCTTCCAATGTTAAAGACACCGGCCCAACACACAGTTGACATAACAGGCAGTGTAGCCATTAAACTTTAAAAATTAGAGAAGTTTGTACAGACCGCTTACCAGAATCGTTGTTACTATGTAAGTTCTGTTTGCAAGGCCGATCGTGCCGTTCCCAGCATGGGAGTCCATGGCCGTGTTGACAAACTTTTCATCTTCATTCCAATAGCCGACCTAAGAGATCAAGAACAAGCAATTTAGAACTGGAGTGCCCGCTGGTACCCTCTGGCACTGCTTGTTATCCAGTATTATGAAGCCAGCAGGACTCCATCTTACAATGCTAGAAATGTTTCATGGGTAAAAGTGACAAAGTATCAACTTCAAGAAAGAAACAATCCACACTCTCTACTACATTTGGGAGCCTATACTGAAGTAACTGGGGTGAGCCAGGAGGATGAGGACACATACACACCCAGTGCTGTGCAAGTTCACACCTCACAAGAACAAGCTCAAAGTTCAGTTCACACAGATTAAAATTAATAAATTCACGTTCATAGTTCATTTCAATTTTGAATGAATTCATGTTCGGCGGCACGGTGGCGCAGTGGGTAGCGCTGCTGCCTCGCAGTTGGGAGATCTGGGGACCTGGATTTGCTTCCCGGGTCCTCCCTGCGTTGAGTTTGCATGTTCTCCCCGTGTCTGTGCTGGTTTCCTCCGGGTGCTCCGGTTTCCTCCCACAGTCCAAAGACATGCAGGTTAGGTGGATTGGCGATTCTAAATTGTCCCTAGTGTGTGCTTGGTGTGTGGGTGTGTTTGTGTGTGTCCTGCGGTGGGTTGGCACCCTGCCCGGGATTGGTTCCTGCCTTGTGCTCTGTGTTGGCTGGGATTGGCTCCAACAGACCCCCGTGACCCTGTGTTCGGATTCAGCAGGTTGGAAAATGGATGGATGGATGGATGAATTCATGTTCAGTTAATTTTGTATTCTTTAAGGTGTGAGAATAAATGACTCATGAGTTTACTTTTTTCAATTTTGCATGCCGAATATTAGGCTATTATAGTGTTCTTGAATAAAATACAACAATTATGATGACTTTTTTATTTAAATACACTTTATTGAGTTATACCCAACAACAAACACGTATAACCATCTATGCTAACATTGTCCCGGTCAAAAAAGAAACAAAATACATGCAAGCACTGATATAAATTACCACTCTATTTCCAACCATGTGACAAAAATAGTAACTGTGGAACCAGCGTGAAGGTGAACTAACCGATTACACTGCTAACCCTAACTTAACCCTAACCCTAATTTTAGAGCCCTAACCCTAACCCTAACCCTAATTACTACACACCCGTCTGGGACACCCCTTTTGCAACAAATCGGCGGGAGCGGCCATGGAAGGCTTATTTCTTCCCCCAGAACACTTGGTGGCAGCCCCCTGGGTTGCATCTGGGCCACAATTCTGGAACCATGGCCACCAACAGGGGGAGCTGTGTGGGCTGTAATGCAGCCTGAATTAGGTTAATTATCACCTGAAGCACTTCCGGGTGGGCTATAAGAGCAGCCTGCAGCCACTACTCGGGGGGCCAGAATCGGGAGGAGGACAAAGCTGTCTGGGAGGAGTGGAGAAAGAAGAGTGTGTTGGTGTTTTCTTTTTGTGTGTTTTTGGGGACTGTGTAGGGCCTGTGGGAAACGGGGAAGACGCTGAAGAAAAAAATAATTTTTGTTACCCTTTTGACATGCCTCCGGTGTGAGTCTATCTCGGGTCGGCGCTGATATACAGGTAGTCTCCAGGTTACGGACATTCAACCTACGACATTCGAACGGGGCTGCAGCTGCAACGCATGAGCCTCAGTAACTGCTGCTCCGTCATCTTTGGCCAGCGAACGCTGCAAGCGGTGGCTAGACTGAGGCTGGAGTGGGGCAATTTCGCTGCCCACCCACCACACATGGCTGCCCCATTCCTTCTAGGTGCGTGGCTGGTAATGCTGCAAGCGGTGATCCGGTTGTGGCTGAACGGGGCGGCGGGGGGTAGCATTGTAGTGTGCCTCGGATGGCTGCGTGTTTAATGAGGGCGGTGGTGTGGCGGGACACTGCAGGCAGCATACTATAGTGGAGGTGACTGTGAGGTGGGCTGGTGATGAACCGCCCCTCGCTGCCCCCATTCATTCTCAATAGCAAGCCTGCTTGTACTGTTACACACATAGCAGGAAGTTGTCTCTTGTCAGTACAGGGTGGTCCAGATCTAATTCTGCAGATCCAGGTCATCTGAATGACTTTGATTTATGCGGGGACGATTCCAGTTTGGCACGAAGATGATTCTTCATGTTGTCAGTTCGCACACTTCTCGATGGTCTGGGATTTTTCGGGTGATTTTCTATGTAATAAACTGAATAAGTTATAACGTAATGAGAATTGCATAATTAGATCTGGACCACCCTATACAGTAATCCATTCGCTATATCGCGCTTCGCCTTTCGTGGCTTCACTCCATCGCGGATTTTATATGTAAGCATATTTAAATATATATCGCGGATTTTTTGCTGGTTCGCGGGTTTCTGCGGACAATGGGTCTTTTAATTTCTGGTACATGCTTCCTCAGTTGGTTTGCCCAGTTGATTTCATACAAGGGACGCTATTGGCAGATGGCTGAGAAGCTACCCAGCTTACTTTTCTCTCTCTCTTGTGGTGACTTTCTCTGAACCTGACGTAGGGGGATTGAGCAGGGTAGCTGTTCGCACACCAAGACGATACGGACGCTCGTCTAAAAATGCTGAAAGATTATCTTCACGTTGCTATCTTTTGTGCAGCTGCTTCCTGAAACGACATGCTGCACGGTGCTTCGCATACTTAAAAGCTCGAAGGGCACGTATTGATTTTTGATTGAAAAACAAACTCTGTCTCTCTCTCTCTCTCTCTCTCCCTGCTCCTGACAGAGGGGGTGTGAGCTGCCGCCTTAAACAGCTTTGTGCCACGGTGCTTCGCATACTTAAAAGCCAAACAGCCCTATTGATTTGTTTGCTTTTCTCTATCTCTGTGACATGCTCTGCTCCTGACGCGCACTCCTTTGAAGAGGAAGATATGTTTGCATTCTTTTAATTGTGAGACAGAACTGTCATCTCTGTCTTGTCATGGAGCACAGTTTAAAATTTTGAAAAAGAGACAAATGTTTGTTTGCAGTGTTTGAATAACGTTCCTGTCTCTCTACAACCTCCTGTGTTTCTGCGCAAATCTGTGACCCAAGCATGACAATATAAAAATAACCATATAAACATATGATTTCTACTTCGCGGATTTTCTTATTTCGCGGGTGGCTCTGGAACGCAACCCCCGCGATGGAGGAGGGATTACAGTACATCAGACGTGCTGACGAGGGGTGCTTTCCTGCTGTGATCGCGTGTACAGTCATGTGCAGAAGAGCTCATCTTAACCTTTTGTCTTCACCCTTCAAGAATGTCTCTGAAACACAAATCTGATGCCAGTGCTGGTGATACAGCAAAGAAGAGAAAAACCATCACCATGGAAAATAAAGTAGAAATAATAAAAAGGTCAGAGAGAGGTGACTCCATCATTCATTGGCAGAGCACTTGGTTACAGTCGGTCAACAATAGCATTTGTTAAAATAATGCACCTGTTCCGACTTACATACAAATTCAACTTAAGTACAAACCTACAGTCCCTATCTCGTACGTAACCCAGGGACTGCCTGTAGTGCCTTTTCCACAGGGGAAAAATATAAAGTGGCCTCAAGAAGTACGAAGTACGTTTTCCTAAAAGCGAAAGCGGAGCTTCACCGCGTGCTTGTGTCAGCGGGGTTTCAGCTTAAGCACAAGCAGGCAGACACAGACAGTGCCTATTTGATTTGACGTTAATGACCCCTGCATTACAGGGTAAGGCAAAACGTTTAAATCAGGACCTAAACCAGATCCAGAATATCAAATGAAACTGAACTTGCTCACTTTCAAGTTCTTCACTTGTAAATACGTTACGTTAAGTTCACCGTTCTTAGAAAAATGAGTTTGTCTTTTGAACGAGTTTATGCACAACACTGTACACACCCACAGCATGGGGTAGGTAAAGAAAGGTACAAGTGCTTTAATTAAAATCGATCAGAAAAGAAGTGTCCAAAAAGTGCAGAGGAGGAGGAGGTTGGGAGCATGGACTGATACAGCACGTTGCCACACCATTTCACACGACGAACCACCTGAGGATCCCACATTAGGAGGATCAAAAAAATCAATAATTAAATAGTCCATTAAAACAGTGGTTATCTGGGAGATAAAATTAGAGTTAAAACGAGAGTAAAAAAGAGTCATCAGATCCTTAATGTTCTGTCTACTCCTGGACGAGCCCAATAAAGCTCCTCCATCATCTTCCTGGCTCACCCATGGCTCACTTAACCGGCGGAGACTCAGCAGCCACGTCCTCGCTATCTGACCCCCGTCTTGGCTGCCTCAAGCAGCTCCCACCAGACCGCTCCCGGCTTTCTTCACACTCCCACAGTCATATCTCGGATCCCTGGGGAGGACTCCACCATGTTCGTCACCCACACCCCACAAATAATCAGTGGGGTGAACCAGTCCCTAGAGTGCCAGTCCATTGCTCCTTCATGGGGCCCATGACTGCGCTGCCTTTCCTCCTTAACTGGCTGGCTGGCTTGTTCTGCCCGATACTGCTCTCACGGGTCTTCCCTTTCTTGTTTCATTCTGCCCCCGTTTCTGCTCTCCTCTTGTATACACTGGAAAGGGTTGCAGGTGCGATCGCTTTATTGCCGCCCCGGGATGATAATGAGACAATCAGACCACTGATAGCAGTGTCGTCAGCGAACTTTTGCATGTGGCAGGACCCCGAGTTGTGTTGGAAGTCTGATGTATATAGGCTGAACAGGATAGGAGAAAGTACAGTCCCCTGTGGCGCTCCTGTGTTGCTGACCACAATGTCAGACGTGCAGTTCCCAAGACGCACATACTGAGGTCTGTCTTTAAGATAGTCCATGATCCATGCCACCAGGTATGAATCTACTCCCATCTCTGTCAGCTTGTCCCTAAGGAGCAGAGGTTGGATTGTGTTGAAGGCGCTAGAGAAGTCATAATTCTTACAGCACCACTGCCTCTGTCCAAGTGAGAGAGGGATCGGTGTAGCATATAGATGATGGCATCCTCCGCTCCCACCTTCTCCTGATATGCAAACTGCAGAGGGTCGAGGGCGTGTTGAACCTGTGGCCTAAGGTGGTGAAGCAGCAGCCTCTCCATGGACTTCATCACATGTGATGTTAGAGCAACAGGCCGAAAGTCATTCAGCTCACTAGGACGTGATACCTTTGGGACTGGGGTGATGCAAGATGTTTACCAAAGCCTCGGGACTCTCCCCTGTTCCAGGCTCAGGTTGAAGATGCGCTGTAGAGGACCCCCCAGTTCCGATGCACAGACCTTCAGCAGTCGTGGCGATACTCCATCTGGACCCGCTGCTTTACTGGCACGAAGTCTCCTCAGCTCTCTGCTCACTTGTGCTGTTGTAATTATGGGTGGGGATGTCTCTCCTATGCTGGTATCAGCAGAAGGATGTGTGGAGGGTGCAATACTCCAAGGTGAGAGTGAGAGTGGGTTAGGGTGGTCAAACCCGTTAAAGAAGTTGTTCATTTGGTTTGCTCTCCTCACGTCTCTCTAGATGGTGGTACCCCGCTTCAAGCTGCAGCCAGTGATGATCTTCATCCCATCCCACACTTCCTTCATGCTGTTATTCTGCAACTTCTTCTCCAGCTTTCTCCTGTACTGCTCCTTCGCCACCCTGAGCTGGACTCGGAGTTCCTTCTGCACACGCTTGAGCTCATGCTGATCACTGTCTTTAAAAGCCCTTTTCTTCTGGTTCAAAAGGCCCTTGATGTCACTTGTAATCCATGGCTTGTTGTTAGCATAGCAGCGTACAGTTCTTACTGGAACTACAATGTCCATACAGAAGTTGATGTAGTCAGTAGTGCAGTCAACAACCTCCTCAATGTTCTCACTATGTGATCCCTGCAGGATATCCCAGTCTGTAGTTCCAAAACATTGTCTCAGAGCCTTCTCTGCCTCCGGGGACCACTTCCTGAATGATTGTGTGGTTGCAGGTAGGACCCTCACTTTTGGTTTGTAGTGAGGCTGAAGCAGAACCAGGTTATGATTTGCTTTCCCAAGCGCAGGCAGCGGGGTGGCGCTGTATGCGTCTTTAACGTTTGCATACAGTAAATCAATAGTCTTATTTCCCCAGTTGTTACAGTCCACATACTGAGAGAAGGCAGGTAATGTTTTGTCCAGCGTCACATGGTTAAAGTCTCCAGCAATTAGCACAAGCGCCTCAGGGTGCTGCGTTTGTAACTTAGCAACAGCAGAATGGATGATGTCACTCGCTGACTCCACCTCCGCCTGAGGAGGAATGTATACAATAACAACAATGACGTGTCCAAACTCTCTGGGCAAGTAATAGGGACGCAAACTTACGGCCAACAGTTCGATGTCCCTGCAGCAAGTGGAGATTTTGACGTTAACATGTCCAGAGTTACACCACCATGTATTAACATAGAGAGCGAGTCCTCCTCCTTTGTGCTTCCCACAGGTACTTGCATCTCTGTCCGCTCTAACTGTGCTAAACCCGGGTAGCTCCACGTTAGCATTTGGGATGGTGTTAGTTAGCCAGGTTTCGCAAAAACACAACAAACTGCATTCTCTGTAGGTCCGGACATTTTTCACCAGCGCAGCCAGTTCATCGATCTTATTTGAGATTGAGTTTACATTCCCCAGAATCACAGAAGGCACCGAAGGCTTAAAACGCCACTTTCTCGCAAGCCGCTTCATTTTTAGCTTACTGCCCGCTCTGCTGCCACGATACCGTCTTCTTACCTCGTCGGGTAAATAGGGAACCACACCGGCACTGGCATTTGTTTTCAGCGCTCGAAGTTGAGTACTTGAATAGGCGAGTCTCGGCGTGTAAAAATCCATGCCCATGCCCGTTGTAAAAGTAAGTGTGTCCAGGGAACAAATCCACATAAAATAAAGTGATAGGAGTGATCAATAAATAAAAATAGAAAAATAAAAGTAGAAAAGTACACATACACATACAGTCATACACGGAGCTGCTGAAAAGGCTGCCACTCTCGGCGGCGCTGGATGTCTACTATATTTAATACAATATTCTAAAGATGACCCTTCTTGGATCGAGGCCTTGTCGTGGCAGAAGGGCTTGCGCAGTCTAGTGATCCTTGGAGCTATGTTGTCGGGAGCTACATGCTCCTGGTAGGGCTTCCCAAGGCAAACAAGTCTGAGGTGAAGATCCAGACTAACTTGACACTGAGATCCCTGGATTTAAAACAGGGATCGGCGTTTCCCAGGCCCGGGGGAGGGGCTCGCTGGCAAGCGCCTGGTGGCTGGACCTAAGAAATTGTAATAAAATGAGGTACCGCCAAACTAACAGGTGCTCACTTCATTGAACTGAGATGCCTTTTGCACAACTTTGCAATAAAGTCTATCATTTTTGCCCATCCTGGGACTCTGAGTGTTTACTTTGAAGTTAAATGGAGTCCATTGTCCAGAACTCTTGCTGCAGACCAGTCAGAGTGCCAATGCTGACCCCTGTCCAGTTCCTAAAAGTGCCTACAATGGACAAAGGAGTGTCAGAACTGGACATTGGAGTAATGGAAGAAGGTGGCCTGGTCTGATGAATCTGTAAGATCTTTTAGATCACGTGGATGGGGATTGTGGAAGAGAGGTGAAAAAGAGAGTGCAGACAGGGTGAATTGGGTGGAAAAGAGTGTCAGGAGTGATTTGTGGCAGACGGATATCAGCAACAGTGAAAGGGAAGGTCTACAGGACGGTAGTGAGACCAGCTATGTTATATGGGTTGGAGACGGTGGCACTGACCAGAAAGCAGGAGACAGAGCTGGAGGTGGCAGAGATAACGATGTTAAGATTTGCATTGGGTGTGATGAGGATGGACAGGATTAGAAATGAGGACATTAGAGGGTCAGCTCAGGTGGGACATTTGGGAGACAAAGTCAAAGAGACGAGATTGCGTTGGTTTGGACATGTGCAGAGGAGAGACGCTGGGTATATTGAGAGAAGGATGCTAAGGACAGAGCTGCCAGGCAAGGGGAAAAGAGGAAGGCCTAAGAGAAGGTTTATGGAGGTGGTGAGAGAGGACATGCAGGTGATGGGTATAACAGAACAAGATGATGAGGACAGAAAGAGATGGAAAAAGATGATCTGCTTTGGCAACCCCTAACGGAAGCAGCCGAAAGAAGAAGAAGAGGATCACGTGGATGGCCAGGTAGGTGTGCGTGTTTATTTACCTGGGAAAGAGATGGAAGCAGGATGCACTATGGGACGATGGTTCTGCGGGGAAAGCCTTGGGCATTCATGTGGATGTTGCTTTGACACATACCACCTACCTAAAGATTGTTACAGACCACGTACGCCCCTTCATGGCAATGGTATTCCCTGATGGCAGTGGCCTCTTTCAACAAGACAATGCGCTGAGCCACACTGCAAAAACTTAAAGGGTCCCATCACTTTTGTCCAAGCCATTTTCACTATTTGAAGTATTCAGCTGAGTTAAAACTCTAAAGCAAAGTCTGCTTTTTTTCTTAATTATGGAAACAGTCAGGGTTCTTCTTTTTATCGTGGAGGGGGCTACCACGTCTGTAACCCACAGTTGTTTTCGGTTTCTGACATGGCAGCCTGAAATATCCTAAAAGAGTCAAAGGGACCAGAGGTTTGAGTTTCATCCCAGTGATTCGTTGAGGTGGCGAGAGGCCATTTACTGACAGTCCCAAAATCTCATGGTGGAGAAGAACAGGAGTTAAGCGCATCCACAGGTGCCCCCAGAGTGTGGGAACTGAATGCAAAAAGTCCACGTTTTGTAAACAGCGTTTCTTTCTCCGCACAATAGGGCATTCACTCGCTGGCATCATGACAGATCCCTTGTCAGGTTTTAGTCTTTGGAACTCGGGATTCTCCCTCCAGCTGGTGTTTGTCTCCGAGGACCGAGTGACACGTCTCATTCATCGCAATGGCGACATTCAAGCTGTGAAAGGTTTTTTTAAAGAACGTTTCTTTGTCTGCTTTTAGCGCGAGGACGGGGACAGTAAAAGGCCTTTCTCTTCAGCTCTCGTCTTCTGTCTTTCTGTTGAGAGGCAGGATGCTGTGTAGGGTGGGTGTGCAGGCAGCTTAGTGGCAAAGGCGTCGGACCGTAACTGAGTGCAATCCGCACTCTGCGTAACCTGCCAGTGCTCACGATGCACAAGTAAATTAACAAACACACACACACTTGAGATCCATAAGTGAGCTTAGATGAAATCGTCAGTTCATACGATGGCTCCACTGCCACTGCCACACACTCTGGGGGTCTCTCATCTGTCCTTAAATGCAGAAGGTGTGCAAATTGCCAGTCTTGTTATTGGTGTGTAGAACAGGGGTGTCAAACGAGAAGTGGGAATCCAAGGTGCAGTCTGTAGGTGGGAACCCAATTGGGTTAAACATGAGAAGCAAAGGGTTATGGTGACGGAAATGTTTATCAGAATCAGATGATGTTAGGAGTGGTAGCCCATCAGGGGTCAGTGAAGAGTACTGCTACTCTTTTTAATATAATGTGTTGTCACCTGTGCCTCGATCGAGGTATGTGATAACTCGCTGGGACAAGATGCCCAACATTCACTTCTCCTTCTCTCCCCGAAGCACCCAGGGAGAGAACTTAGCTCCGCCCATTCTGGTTTGGGCAGCATTAAGAAGCCTGGCTGCAGGAGAATGCTATCACTACCTTGGGGGACTTCCTCCTGGACTGGAAGTGCTTCCAGTGTGCGATGGTTTTGACTCCACGTCATCGGCATCAGGGATTCAGAGTTGGAAGGCAGTGGACAACACTCGGAGTAGAAGGAGACAGAGGTGCCATTTTGAACATTATAAGGTGCCGGATGGGTTTTAACCCTCTTTGTAAAATAAATAACTTTTTATTTAGCCTTGAATCTGTGTTTGGCTGAGATGTGTCTGGTGTTTGAGGCTCGGGGGCGCCACCTAGAGGCCACCATTTATTGTAAGCAAATGTAAAGTATTACACTTAGGAAGTAGAAATGTTAGATTTGAATACACAACTTGCTTTGCCATAGACAGTCCTAAGTGGTCCTACTTTCCCCTTTTATACTCTTTATCATGTAGACTTTACCCGAATGTCCTAAATCCCATACTCTAACCACACTGTCAGGTACTGAAGGTCAGCACTTGCTCACCCCATTCCTTTTTCATCTATAACGTCAGGCAACTGGATAGAGAAAAAAAAAAAACAGGCCCATTTAATTACACCGATCAGCCACAACACTGAAATCACCTGCCTAATATGAAGTAAATTCCCCTCGTGCCATCAAAACAGCTCTGGTACTTCGAGGCATGGACTCCAGAAGACCCTCAAAGGTGTCCTGTGGTATCTCGCACCAAGATGTTAGCAGCTGATCCTTTTGAGTCCTGTGAGTTGCGTGGTGGGGCCTCCATGGATCAGACTTGTTTTTCCTGCACATCCCTCAGATGCTGAAAGGGGTTGAGATTTGAGGAATTTGGAGGCCAAGTCAACCCCTTGAACTCTTTGGATATGTCGCTCAAACCATTCCTGAACAGGTTTTGCAGTGTGGCAGGTCACGTGATCCTGCTGAAAGAGGCCACTGCCATCATGGAATACTGTTGACGTGAATCGTTGTATGTGGTCTGCAACAATCTTTAGGTACAGTAGGTGGTACGTGTCAAAGTAGCATTCACTAGAATGCCAGGACCCAAGGTTTCCTAGTAGAACATTGGCCGTAGCACATCCTGCTGTCATCTCTTTCTCAGGTAAACACGAACGCACCTGACCATCCACATGATTGAAAAGAAAATGGGATTCATCAGATTGGGCCACCTTCTTCCATTGCTCTATGGTCCAGCTCAGACACTCATTTGTCCATTGTAGGCACTTTTAGGAAGAGGATAGGGGTCAGCATGGGCACTCTGACTGGTCTGCACTGTGTCTTCTGACACCTTTCTCTCATGGCCAACATTAAAACTTTTTAGTAATTTATGCTACTAATATGGGACTTTCCACCCCACACATCAATGAGCTTTGGGCAACCATGATCTAAAAGAAGACGTGATTTTTCCATCTAGACCACCGTCCTCCATTGCTCCATGGTTAATTTCTGACATGCATGTGCCAATTGTAGGCACTTTTAGGAAATGGATGGGGTCACCATGGCCACTATGACTGGTCTGAAGCAAGCTGCTATGTACTGTGCACTCTGACACCTTTCTCTCAGGGCCAACGTTAAATATGTCAGCAATTTATGCCATAATAATCTTCTGTGAGATTGGGCCAGATGGATTAGCCATTACCCACCATGTGCATCAGTGAGCCTTGGGCAACAATGATCTTAAAGAAGACACGATTCTTCAGTCCAAACCACCACCTTCCTTTGCTTCATGGTCCAGTTCTGACACTCATTTGTCCATTGTAGACACTTTCGGAGGTGGACAGGGGTCTCCTGGCCACTCTGACTGGTCTGCACTGTGTCTTCTGACACTTTTCTCTCATGACCAGCATTAAATTTGTCAATAGTATATGTCATAGTAACTCTTCCGTGGGATCAGACCAGATGGATTAGCCTTTGCTCCCCACATGCATCAATGGGCCTTGGACAACCATGATCGTAAAGAAGTCGTGATTCTTCAGACCAGGTCACCTTCTTCCTTTGATCTAGGGTCCAGTTCTGATACTCATGTACTCATTGTAGGCACTTTTAGGAAGTGGTCGGGGTCTTCTTAGGCACTCTAATTGGTCTGAAGCAAGTTGCTATGTACTGTGTGTTCTGATACCTTTCTCTCAGGGCCAATGTTACATTTGTCAGCAATTTATGCCATATTAAATCTTCCGTGGGACTGGACCAGTTGGACTCACCTCTGCTCCCCACATGCATCAATGAGCCTTGGGCAACAATGATCTAAAAGACGTGATTCTTCAATCCAGACCACCTTCTACCTTTGCTCCATAGTCTAGTTCTGACACTCATGAGCCCATTGTAGGCACATTTAGGAAGTGGATGAGTTCTTCCTGTGCATTCTGACCGGTCTGCAGCTATGCAACATGTTCTGATGAGCTGTGTGTTCTGACGCTTTTCTCTCATGGCCAACATTATGTTTTTCAGCAATTTGGGCTACAGCGGTTTCTCTGTGGGATCAGACCAGACTTGCTGGCCTTTGCTCTCCACATGCATCAATGAGCCTTGAGCAATCATGATCTCAAAGAAGTGGTGATTCTTCAGTCCAGACCACCGTCTTCCTCTGCTCTATGGTCTGGATCTGACACTCATGTGCCCATTGTAGGGACATTTAGGAAGTGGACAGGGGTCAGCATGGGTACTCTGACTGGGTTGAAGCAAGCCGCTATGTACTGTGTGTTCTGACACCTTTCTCTCATGGCCAACGTTAAATTTGTCAGCAATTTATGCTACAGTAACTCTTCTGTGGGATCAGACCAGATGGATTAGCTTTCGCTCCCCACGTACATCAATGAGCTTTGGACAAGGAAGTGGTGATTCTTCAGACCAGGTCACCTTCTTCCTTTGTTCCATGGTCCAGTTCTGACACTCATGGGCATTGTAGGAACTTTCAGAGGTGGACGGGTTCATCATGTGCACTCTGACCAGTCTGCAGCTATGCAAAATGTTGTGATGCGCTGTGGGCTCCGACACTTGGCCAACATTATGTTTTTCAGCAATTTGGGCTGCAGCGGTTCTTCTGTGGGAATGGACCAGATGGATTAGCCTTCGCTCCCCAAGTGCATCAATAAGCCTTGAGCAAACACGATGTCAAAGAAGTGATGATTCTTCAGTCCAGTCCACCGTCTTCCTCTGCTCCATGGTCTGGATCTGACACTCATGTGCCCATTGTAGGGACTTTTAGGAAGTGGCTAGGGGTCAGCATGGGAACTCTGACTAGTCTGCTGGTTCACCAGTTGTCCTTTCTTGGACCAGTTTTAGTAGGCACTAATCACTGAATGCCAGGAACCTGAGATTGCCAAGACCTGCCATTTTGGAGATTTTGCTCTGACCCAGTCATCTAGCAGTCACAATGTGGCCCATATCAGACTTGTTCAGATCCTTATGCTTATGTAGGTTTCCTGCTTCCAACACATCATCTTGAAGAGCTGTTCACTTGCTGCTTGATACATCCCACCCCTTGATAAGTGACTGCCATTATAACGAGATAATCAGTGCTATTCATGTCACCTGTCAGTGCTTTGAATGTGGTGGCTGATTGGTGTATTTCCCTTTGGGGATTACAGTTTAGTTACACAAGATAATTGTGTTGGAGTATAAGGAGAGACTGAAGGAGTCAAACCTTTTCAGTTATAAGTTGCCTATCCAATCCAGAGAGTACCCCACAAAGCATCAGGCGATGGGCAGGAACAATTCCCAGATAGGGTGCCAGGCCATCGCACAGTGAACACATACAGTGGGCACCCCCTTGCTTGATATGTCTGTTACTGTGAATAGTTAAGTGGGCAGAAGATGAACTGACCACCAAAAGGCGTCAAGTTAGAGATGACACATTTATTTTCAGCATTTTATGCAAGATTAGTGTATTGTTTTTGTTTTGTACAATTGAACAGTGAAAACAAAACGAAAAGAGCAACGTGCAAAAGTTTGGGCACCCCAAGATTTTTGTAGTCTCGGATAACTTTTCCAACGGTGGTCTCAGGCCTTCATTAGCTCCTTAGAACTATGGCTTGTTCACTGTCATCATTAGGAAACCCCCAGGTGATGCAAAGCTGTATAAATTCTCAGACTCCTCAAACCCCGAGTAAGGATCAGCAGCCATGGGATCCTCTAAGCAGCTGCCTGGCACTCTGAAAAATTAAACAATTGATGCTCACAAAGCACGATGCGCCTACAAGAAGATAGTAAAGCGTTTTCAGGTCGCTGTTTCCTCAGTTTGTAAAGTTATTAAGAAATCCTAAGAGTCCTCAGGAAAAATAACATCCTTCAAAAACTGCTGGTGTCCTTCTATCGCTGCTCTATCGAGAGTATCCTGTGCTACTGCCTCTGTGTGGGGTTTTCCAGCTGCACAACAGTGTGGAGGAGAACACTTCAGCGGATCGTAAAGACTGCCCAGCAGATCATCAGCTGTTCTTTACCCTCTCTGGATGAACTGCACAGCTCTCACTGCCTCAGGAAAGCAGAAAACATCTTAAAAGACTCCTCACACCCCACTAATGACATCAGGCAAAAGAAAGAGGAGCATCAAAACAAAGACTAAGAGACTGAATGACAGTTTCTACCCTGTTGCTATTAGGGCACTGAATGCCACCTCATCACCTCCAATGCAGCAGTGCAATAGATGACATCTTGTGTAATAGTGTTCATGTGCAATTAAGGTCTTATGTTGAATGTTTGTGTTCTACCTTATTTCTTCTTATCCTGTCTCATCCTTTTTTGAATTATATTTTATTTATATTTTGACACCGCAGGGACTGCACCTAATTTCGTTGTATTTGTTACAATGACAATAAAGACATTCTGAGTCTGATTCTGATTCTGAAATGGCAGTTAACAGGAAGAGTGGAGGTCAAGTTAGGGTTGCAGAGATGATGCCCTCCCCCCCCGATGGGTAAAAGATGCGTGGGTCCATGTGGATAATACTACTTTTCCCACCCTGCCACAAAACCTATTCCTAGGCTAAAGAAAAGCTTTTAAAATACTTTAAACACCTTAAAACATTGCTATCAAGACCTCTTAGAATTATTCATAAATATTCATTTTAAAACACTGTACAAAATTTGCATGAAAAATGTATAAACTACTTAAAACTGCAAATTTAAACAGTTAAAAGCAATTTTGCATAAAACTAATGAAAGGGTGTAAAATGCAATAAAATAAAGTATATAAAAGCCATTAAACCAACACGTCAGGGTTATAAAAACTAGAGCTATCTAGGGTTATATACAGTACAGTGCATCCAGAAAGTATTCACAGCGCATCACTTTTTCCACATTTTGTTATGTTACAGCCTTATTCCAAAATGGATTAAATTCATTTTTTTCCTCAGAATTCTACACACAACATCCCATAATGACTACGTGAAAAAAGTTTACTTGAGGTTTTTGCAAATTTATTAAAAGTAAAAAATCCCATGTCCATAAGTATTCACAGCCTTTGCTCAATACTTTGTCGATGCCCCTTTGGCAGCAATTCCAGCCTCAAGTCTTGTTGAATATGATGCCACAAGCTTGGCACACCTATCCTTGGCCAGTTTCGCCCATTCCTCTTTGCAGCACCTCTCAAGCTCCATCAGGTTGGATGGGAAGCGTCGGTGCACAGCCATTTTAAGATCTCTCCAGAGATGTTCAATCAGATTCAAGTCTGGGCTCTGGCTGGGCCACTCAAGGACATTCACAGAGTTGTCCTGAAGCCACTCCTTTGATATCTTGGCTGTGTGCTTAGGGTCGTTGTCCTGCTGAAAGATGAACCGTCACCCCAGTCTGAGGTCAAGAGCGCTCTGGAGCAGGTTTTCATCCAGGATGTCTCTGTACATTGCTGCAGTCATCTTTCCCTTTATCCTGACTAGTCTCCCAGTCCCTGCCGCTGAAAAACATCCCCACAGCATGATGCTGCCACCACCATGCTTCACTGTAGGGATGGTATTGGCCTGGTGATGAGCGGTGCCTGGTTTCCTCAAAACGTGAAGCCTGGCATTCACATCAAACAGTTCAATCTTTGTCTCATCAGACCAGAGAATTTTCTTTCTTATGGTCTGAGAGTCCTTCAGGTGCCTTTTGGCAAACTCCAGGCAGGCTGCCATGTGCCTTTTACTAAGGAGTGGCTTGCGTCTGGCCACTCTACCATACAGGCCTGATTGGTGGATTGCTGCAGAGATGGTTGTCCTTCTGGAAGGTTCTCCTCTCTCCACAGAGGACCTCTGGAGCTCTGACAGAGTGACCATCGGGTTCTTGGTCACCTCTCTGACTAAGGCCCTTCTCCCCCGATCGCTCAGTTTAGATGGCCGGCCAGCTCTAAGAAGAGTCCTGGTGGTTTCAAACTTCTTCCACTTACGGATGATGGAGGCCACTGTGCTCATTGGGACCTTCAAAGCAGCAGAAATTTTTCTGTAACCTTCCCCAGATTTGTGCCTCGAGACAATCCTGTCTCGGAGGTCTACAGACAATTCCTTTGACTTCATGCTTGGTTTGTGCTCTGACATGAACTGTCAGCTGTGGGACCTTCTATAGACAGGTGTGTGCCTTTCCAAATCATGTCCAGTCAACTGAATTTACCACAGGTGGACTCCAATGAAGCTGCAGAAACATCTCAAGGATGATCAGGGGAAACAGGATGCACCTGAGCTCAATTTGGAGCTTCAAAGCAAAGGCTGTGAATACTTATGTACATGTGCTTTCTCAATTTTTTTATTTTTAATAAATTTGCAAAAACCTCAAGTAAACTTTTTTCACGTTGTCATTATGGGGTGTTGTGTGTAGAATTCTAAGGAAAAAAAATTAATATAATCCATTTTGGAATAAGGCTGTAACATAACAAAATGTGGAAAAAGTGACGCGCTGTGAATACTTTCCGGATGCACTGTAATTAATTAACATAGGGTATTAGGGTTCAATTTAAGATTAGGGACTCTAAAATACTGAAAACCAGGGTTCAATTTTAAGATTAGGCACCCTTATAAAAATGTAATATTCGGCACCCCATCTAAATTTTCAGATTAGGGACACTGGTGGACCTGGCTGTACCACTCTGTTTGTGGTGTGAGTGCAGAAAGGGCTTCTTTCTCATCACCCTGCCATACAGATGTTTGAATTGTAGAACGATGTACAGATACACCATCTGCAGCCAGATGTTCTTGCAGGTCTTTGGAGGTGATCTGTGCGTTGTCTGTCACCATTCTCACAATCCTGCCCATATGCCACTCCTGTATTTTTCTTGGCCTGCCAGACCTGCTGGGTTTAACAGCAACTGTGCCTGTGGCCTTCCATTTCCTGATTCCATTCCTTACAGTTGAAACTGACAGTTTAAACCTCTGAGATGGCTTTTTGTAGCCTTCCCCTAAACCAGGAGACTCAACAATCTTTGTTTTCAGATCTTTGGAGAGTTGCTTTGAGGATCCCATGCTGTCACTATTCAGAGGAGAGTCAAAGGGAAGGAAGCCCAACTTGTAATTGACCACCTTAAATACCTTTATAGCTCATGATGGACACACCTGTCTATGAAGTTCAAGGCTTAACGAGCTCATCACACCAAGTCATCAGCATTGAGCAGTGACAGGCATTCAAATCAGCACAGTGACAAGGGGACCCACATTTGTGCACAGCCAGTTTTTCACATTTGATTTAATTTCATACAACTAAATACTGCGTCACTAAAAGTCTTTGTTCGGAAAACACCGCAGTACTCAGATGTTCCTAGGAAATGAAAGACATGCCACTGTTATCTTTTTTATTGAAAGGAGAGTTAATTATTGTGCAGGCTGAGAGGGGTTCCCAAACTTTTTCATATGACTGAATGTAAAGATATGCATGGAAAACAAAAAGGGGCCGAATTCCAGGAAGAGAACACGTCTCCAACTATTAAGCATGGCAGTGGACCGATTAGACTTTGGGTTTGTGTTGCAGCAGGTGTCATTGATAGAGGGAAGAACAGATTCAAATAAATACCAGCAAATTCTGGAAGCAAATATCACACCATCTGTTAGAAAGTTGAAGTTAAAAAGAGGATGAGTCCTACAGCAGTGGTTCTCAAACTGTGGGGCGGGCCCCCCTAGGAGGGCATGAAGTAACAAAAAGGGGGGGGGGGGGGCGCGCAGATGTGAAAAAAAGAAAACAAGAATCGAAAATATGAAAAATACATCTATTGAAACCAAAACAAATTAACTTAAACTACATTCTGATACTAGAAAAATAAATATAGAGTTAGATAAATGTCGTTAAAAGTTAAGTAGGTATAATAAAATATGCATCTATGATATATCATTAATTAAAAAAGAACAAATTGGTATTAGTGGGCTCATTTCAAAAAAACGTTAGGGGGGCGCAGTTAAAACTGTTATGAAAACTCGGGTTGCAAATACTTAAAGGGTGAGAAACACTGTCCTACAACAAGACTTCAAAATCTACCATGGAATACCTCAAGAGGCACAAGCTGACGGTTTTGCCACGACCCTCACAGACCCCCCGACCAAAACATTACTGAAAATCTGTGGAGCGATCTCAAAAGTGCGGCACATGCAGGACGTCTCGCCAAATTAGAACCCTTTTGTAAGGATGAACGGGTGAAAATCCACCGAGTAAGAACTGAAGGACTCTTAGGCCAGGTTTATACTTCACGCGACATGTGCTCCAGCAGACGCTACTGCTACACAAGCGTTTTACTGTTTATACTTGCAAATCTGGAAGATTCCACCAGGTGGCAGTGTGAGATATCATCACGGTTTGGCTTCCCTGTGTTGTGAATTGCCAGAAACACCCATTAAATTCTGAGGACACCTTGCCACAATATCTCTGAAAAGGACCTTTAATGATTATATCCGTCAGTCCAGGGATGCACCCATTCTAGCAAGCATTGGGCGTGAGGTACAAACAAAATCTCTGGGCGGCATCAGTTCATCGCACAGTGAACGCACACACACATTCGCATACATTAGCACAGAGGTTCTCAAACTGTGGGGCGGGCCCCGCTAGGGGGGGCGCGAAGATGTGAAAAAAAGAAAACAAGAATGGAAAAAATGAAAAATACATCTATTGAAACCAAAACAAATTAACTTAAACTACATTCTGATACTAGAAAAATAAATATGGAGTTAGATAAATGTCGATAAAACTTAGGTAGGTATAATAAAATATGCAGCTATGATATGTCGTTAATTAAAAAAGAACAAATTGGTATTAGTGGGATCCGTTAGGAGGGCGCGATTAAAACTGTTATGAAAACTCGGGTTGCAAATACAGTGATCCCTCGCTATATCGCGCTTCGCCTTTCGTGGCTTCACTCCATCGCGGATTTTATATGTAAGCATATTTAAATATATATCATGGATTTTTTGCTGGTTCGCGGATTTCTGCGGACAATGGGTCTTTTAATTTCTGGTACATGCTTCCTCAGTTGGTTTGCCCAGTTGATTTCATACAAGGGACGCTATTGGCAGATGGCTGAGAAGCTACCCAGCTTACTTTTCTCTCTCTCTTGGCGCTGACTTTCTCTGATCCTGACGTAGGGGGATTGAGCAGGAGGGCTGTTCGCACACCTAGACGATACAGACGCTCGTCTAAAAATGCTGAAAGATTATCTTCACGTTGCTATCTTTTGTGCAGCTGCTTCCTGAAACGACATGCTGCACGGTGCTTCGCATACTTAAAAGCTCAAAGGGCACGTATTGATTTTTGATTGAAAAACAAACTCTGTCTCTCTCTCTCTCTCTCTGTCTCTCTCTCTCTCTCTGCTCCTGACGGAGGGGGTCTGAGCTGCCGCCTTCAACAGCTTTGTGCCGCGGTGCTTCGCATACTTAAAAGAAAAACAGCCCTATTGATTTGTTTGCTTTTCTCTATCTATGTGACATTCTGTGCTCCTGACGTGCACTCCTTTGAAGAGGAAGATATGTTTGCATTCTTTTAATTGTGAGATGGAACTGTCATCTCTGTCTTGTCATGGAGCACAATTTAAACTTTTGAAAAAGAGACAAATGTTTGTTTGCAGTGTTTGAATAACGTTCCTATCTCTCTACAACCTCCTGTGTTTCTGCGCAAATCTGTGACCCAAGCATGACAATATAAAAATAACCATATAAACATGGTTTCTACTTCGCGGATTTTCTTATTTCGCGGGTGGCTCTGGAACGCAACCCCCGCGATGGAGGAGGGATTACTGTACTTAAAGGTTGAGAAACGCTGAATTAACATCACAATCCCCAAAGCATCTTTCTGTCACATGTAGATAGTAAACAGAGACTCTGACGTCACATTGATGATTGCACTGCGCCCCAATTTCTAATTTCTGACGACCTGTTCAGAGGGCGCGTCAAATGAATGCTGGGAACGCATGGCAGCCATGATGTGTGCGCGTACGCGTTCTGATGGTGATGTATAAATGAGCCCTTAGTTGGCTACAAGGGGGTCTTACTAAGTACTGACTATGTTGGGGGCCCAAACCTTTGCTTCAAGCCCCTTTTCACTTTCTGGTATTTTGTCCCGTGAATGATGGAAATACTGCGGTGGGCTGGCACTCTGCCCGGAATTGGTTCCTGCCTTTTGCCCTGTGTTGGCTGGGATGTTAACTAATGTTGCCTTATTTTAATTTCTTATTTTGTCTTTTATTTTTCTTTTCTTCATTATGTAAAGCACTTTGAGCTACTTTTTGTATGAAAATGTGCTATATAAATAAATGTTGTTGTTGTTGTTGATTGGCTCCGGCAGACCCCTGTGACCCTGTGTTCGGATTCAGCGGGTTGGAAAATGGATGGATGGATGGATGATGGAAATAAAAATGTAATCCTGCTTCAGATATTAAAGAAATGTGTCAACTTCAATTTCATGTCCTTTGGTGATCGGTTCACCTTCTGCTCATAGTAGACAGACATTTTAAGCAAAGTGGGCCCAAACTTTTGCATGCCACTGTGCACATGGGCCAGAAGCACCAATTCATTCGACTTGCAATTGTTTGGACTGTGGGGGGGGAAAGCGGAGCACCCAGAAGAACTTCACGCGGGCGCAGGAAGAACATCCAAACTCCACTCCCAAGATGCAAATCCAGATCTCCTTGTTGCGAAGCAGCAGCAATAGCACTGCCCCACCGTGCCACCCGTTTTCGCCTGGCTAGATAGCTCATTGCCTTTTCCCTTCTCCGGAGCGTGAGGCCATGAGTTCTCCTCCTCTGGTAGGTGTGATTAAAAGTCTCGCAGTCTCGGTGTCAGGAGCAGTCATCCGTTCGCTGCGGATGGCATTTCGAAATGGGAGGAGTGTAAGCAGAGTTAAAGTGAAGGCTTATTATAAGCTGTGCGCTGACCCCGTACCGCTGTCCTCCCCTCTGCCTCCCTGCACCATCCTGAACAGAGAAACCCTTTGAGATGGCATGAATGCTGCTTTAGCTTGGCAGGATCAGATGGAAAAGAGCACCAGGTCATCGATTCAATTCCAGAAGGAGCACAGCCCCGAGCGGGCACGTTACAAATCCATTATGCTATCATATAAAAATTCATGGCAAGAGCGTTTCTGACGGTATATTGTTACATTTTGAATTCAATGTGTGAATTCAATGAATTTTAGTAATTCCGGACCAGAAGGAATGAACTTTGAACAGCGCGACCATTCAAGGTCTTGAGAAATGAATAACACATTTTGATAACTCATCTCAGTATTTTTCTGTAAAATGATATATAAACCATAAGCATATCAGGTCAGGTCAAGGTGGGGAGCATGCACTGGCACAGAGTGTTGCTGCACCCACCACATGACGAAAGAGCTCAGGATCCCGGGTGGCAGCCCCCCCCCAGGTAGACACACGGTCCAGTCCCACCCTCCGGAAATTTTTAATAAATTTGCAAAAATCTCAAGTAAACTTTTTCACATTGTCATTATGGGGTGTTGTGTGTAGAATTCTGAGGAAAAAAATGAATTTAATCCATTTTGGAATAAGGCTGTAACATAACAAAATGTGGACAAAGTGATGCGCTGGGAATACTTTCCGGATGCACTGTATGTGCCCTTGGCTTCAATTAGATTAACACTGTCTGTGTTTGAACTACCCATAAAGCCAATGGCAAATGTGTTGTATTATGTCTGCTTCTAGCCATTGCGGTTACTGCGGAATTTTAAAATTGCCTTTAATTTTCGATTGACCCTCTGCTACATGCGTGCACATTGGGGACAGCACAAGGGCCATCTGGTGATGGAAGTTCCCCACCGCTCCTCAGGTTGGAGCTATTTAACTAACACCTCTTCTATTCCTCCATCTACAGACTGAAAGATCGACGCCTTTAATACCCACTTCTGGTGCCCATCCACCTGGACCCACCGCTTTCTACCGGAAGTCCTTAAAAAAAAATAGACGACCCGCCATCTCGTGCAGTCAAGATTTAGGCTCACGTATCAAAAGATCCCCCACCATAACCTATTGTCTATGAGGGGAGCTTTAGATTCATCAAACATTTCGCTCTCTGCTTGTTGACAGATCTCGACGTTTTAGGGTCCCTCTGATACTGAAAACATCGATATCTCGATGGGGGGGGGGGGGGTGTGTCTGTCTGTGTCTGTGTGCACGTGTCACTGTTTCGTGAGGACGGCCGAGACTTAAAATGGCTGGACGGAAAAATAACAAACTGGAAACTTAAGCCTGTTATGAGATGACGATGTGCTGATTAGTTTTTGAGCCAAATTGTGCGAGAGAAAAAGGCGCTCAAATACTGTAATTCTGCAATTAATTATGAATTCTTCTCGTCAACTGCTATTGTAGTGACCTATTTTATGATCAGAAAGATCAGTACCAGAGTGGTAAATAATTACTGAAATGTTACAGAACAGTTCGGGTAACTAGGCCGAAAAGCCTACTGAGGCTCACCTCCGATTTTTTCTTTTTAACTATACAGGGTTTGCAAGTGGGTGCCCTTCCAGATAGTGGGCATCCAGTGCCCACCCCGGAACTTGGCAAGCGAAGCGAGGAGGGGCAGAGCCCCCTAGTCAAAAAAATAATTATAGGTAGTCCCCAGGTTATGGACATCCGATCTACGACTTACGAATGGGGCCGCAGCTGTGACGCCTGCGCTTTAGTAACTGCTGCTCCGTCATCTTCGGCCTGGGGACGCTGCAAGCAGTGGCTGGATGGAGGCTGGAGGGGGCGGCTTTACTGCTCGCGCAGTGTAATGTCCCTCGGGCGGCTCCCAGCGGCAAGCGGTGACCCGTGGTCCACAGTCACCAGGGCCATAGCTATCGCTCATGTGCAGGGCGGCAGCTTGATGGGGCGGTTTGCTGCCCGCCCATTACGCCGCCGCAGCTACTGCTTCTGACTGGACGCAGGCTGGATGGAGCAGAGGGGGGCGTTTCATTGCCCGCCTATAACAACACATGGCTGCCCCGTTCGTCATTGAGGCCATTGAGGGTGAACGGGGCAGCGGGGGGTAGCATTGTAGTGTTCATCCGGTGGCTGCCTGTTGAATGGGGGCGGTGGTGGGCAATTCACTACACGCCTTTGGCCGCACCGTGTTTGTTCTCGGTGGACAGACGCTGCAGGCAGCATACTGTAGTGGAGGTGACCGTGTGGTGGGCGGGTGATGAATCGCCCCCATTCATTCTCAATAGCAAGCCTGCTCGTACTGTTACGCACATAGCAGGAAGTTGTCTCTTGCCAGTACATCAGACGTGTTGACGACGGGTACCATCCTGCCGTGATAACGTGTACAGTGCTGTGCAGAAGAGCTCATCTTAACCTTTTGTCTTCACCCTTCAAGAATGTCTCTGAAACACAAATCTGATGCAAGTGCTGGTGATACAGCAAAGAAGAGAAAAACCATCACCATGGAAAATAAAGTAGAAATAATAAAAAGGTCAGAGAGAGGTGACTACATCATTCATTGGCAGAGCACTTGGTTACAGTCATTTATTAAAATCATTTACCTGTTCTGACTTACATACAAATTCAACTTAAGTACAAACCTACAGTCTCTATCTTGTACGTAACCCGGGGACTGCCTGTATTTTGGTTTTGACCATGGCATTGCTTGGTTTATGAATCTTCGCAATATTAGAGTTTACAACATGATTTTGATTCTGAGTTTCTTTAGTAGAAAGGTGACTTCACCGTCACAATTAACAACTAATGACCGAATAGAAAAACACAAAGTCTTCATAAATGTACTGTCTGCATGAGAGCTCATTTCTGTTTATGTATTCCAAATGACAGATTTATCCACATTTCAATAATGCAATTAGGTGTTTTATTCATGTTTAACATTAAAGTATATGATGCCTTAAATAGTGCCTTTCGTATACATTTATCTAACCATCTTGTTTAGTGGCTTTATAGCTATCTATTGTGATGGATGGCACGCAAGGGCTCGGATGTGGCAAGGATCCTACCTTGGGTGAGGGACCAGCCCTTCATAACCACAAGAAGGAAGGCAGGGATCAGGAGACAGGCACTAAGTACCAATGCGCAACTGGGTACACTGCCATCTATCTATCTATCTATCTATCTATCTATCTATCTATCTATCTATCTATCTATCTATCTAGCCTTCCACGTCTATCTTTCTATCTATCTTGCCTACTATGACAAAATTAATATCTATATATTATATAGTGCCTTTCACATCTATAAATCAATTATATGGTGCCTTTCAAATCTATCTATCTATGACAAAATTAATATCTATATATTATATAGTGCCTTTCACATCTATAAATCAATTATATGGTGCCTTTCATATTTATCTATCTATCTATTGTGCCTTTCACGTCTATTTAAATATGAAAAAATTAATATCTATATATTATATAGTGCCTTTCATATCTATCTATCTATCTATCTATCTATCTATCTATCTATCTATCTATTGTGCCTTTCACGTCTGTCTATCTATCTATCCTGCCTACTATGATAAAATTTATATCTATATATTATATAGTGCCTTTCACATCTATAAACCAATTATATGCTGCCTTTCATATCTATCTATCTATCTATCTATCTATCTATCTATCTATCTATCTATCTATTGTGCCTTTCACGTCTATCTATCTATGATAAAATTAATATCTATATATTATATAGTGCCTTTCACATCTATAAATCAATTATATGGTGCCTTTCATATCTATCTATCTATCTATCTATCTATCTATCTATCTATCTATCTATCTATATATTGTGCCTTTCACGTCTATCTATCTATCTATCTATCTATCTATCTATCTATCTATCTATCTATCTATCTATCTATCCTGTCTACTATGACAAAATTAATATCTATATATTATATAGTGCCTTTTACATCTATAAACCAATTATATGGTGCCTTTCATATCTATCTATCTATCTATCTATCTATCTATCTATCTATCTATTGTGCCTTTCACGTCTGTCTATCTATCTATCCTGCCTACTATGATAAAATTAATATCTATATATTATATAGTGCCTTTCACATCTATAAACCAATTATATGGTGCCTTTCATATCTATCTATCTATCTATCTATCTAGCTATCTATCTATCTATTGTGCCTTTCACGTCTATCTATCTATCATAAAATTAATATCTATATATTATATAGTGCCTTTCACATCTATAAATCAATTATATGGTGCCTTTCATATCTATCTATCTATCTATTTATCCTGCCTATTATGACAAAATTTATATCTATATATTATATAGTGCCTTTCACATCTATAAACCATTTATATAGTGCCTTTCATATCTATCTATCTATCTATCTATCTATCTATCTATCTATCTATCTATCGTCTCTTATACAGGTCAAATTCCGTTATAACAAACTCCCAGTGACCTAAAAAATATTTTGTTATAACGAAAATTTTGTTGTAATGAGATTCTGTATTTGTCGCTATAGTGCTTTCTTTAACTTGCGCTCAGGCGTTTGCAATCATTTCAATAGCTTCTTTTGTGTTCATTTTAATCTCCTCCTGCCTACAAGTTATCCATCCATCCATCCATTATCCAACCCGCTGAATCCAAACACAGGGTCACGGGGGTCTGCTGGAGCCAATCCCAGCCAACACAGGGCACAAGGCAGGGAACCACTCCTGGGCAGGGTGCCAACCCACCGCAGGACACACACAAACACACCCACACACACTAGGGCCAATTTAGAATCACCAATCCACCTAACCTGCATGTCTTTGGAATGTGGGAGGAAACCGGAGCACCCGGAGGAAACCCACGCAGACACGGGGAGAACATGCAAACTCCACGCAGGGAGGACCCGGGAAGCGAACCCGGGTCTCCTAACTGCGAGGCAGCAGCGCTACCACTGCGCCACCGTGCCGCCCTGCCTACAAGTTATGCTGACGAGAATTTTTCTCAGCATTTCCTTGTGATAATACACTTTCCCGAAATGCGATTCGTCTTTGTCCGTTTGCCGAGGCAGGGCAAAAACAGGCTCATTTCGTTGAGTCTCAGTACTTTAGGAAAACCAACTTTATTCGGCTTGAGACAGGAACGGCACTATTATTTATTGCAGCGTGATCTGCCACTCTGTTATACACAGACACAGCAGTCAGGCTGCATCACCCATCGATATCTTTTCTGTTTGCTTTACCGGAGAGACGCAGAATATCTTTCAGCTAGCTGTTGCCTCGGCAACAGATAAACAGTCTTCCATAGAGGCGGAGATCGGACTTCGCGACGCTCTTCGGCGTGTTGTCCAGTTGTGGGAGGTCCCAAGAGAGTTTACAAACCTCACATTTACCTTGAATGAGTGCCGCATTGATAGGAATGTTTCTTGAACGAGCATCACTGAACCACATCAAAACGGCTTTTTCGACGTCTTCAAATGCAGCAGTTCACCTACAGTACGTTTGCAACCCGAGATTTTTTTTTTCTTTTTTTTGCTCGGTTTTTCAAGAAAGTTGACAGTGTCGATGCCAAAATTCCGAATTCACTGGCAACGTCTTTTTTTTTTTTTTTGCCGCAATCGAGAGCTGCAAAAATGTAAAGTTTTTTTTTTTTTTTTAATATGCACTGTTATCGTTTTTTCCGTGTCTGCCGTATCTATAGGAGGGTGACAATGAGTTAAATTCCAATGGAATGTTTTTTAAATGTTGACGAGCAATAAGTAAAAGGTATCACTGTAAACCACAGGAAAGAAACAAGGGCAAAAAAAAATCAGTACGCGGAAAGTTCGAAGAAAGAAAAAAAAATGACAATGTTTCTGTTTGGGGATCATTGTGCGCAACTGAGCTGCGGCCACCGAACTAACTGCTCTGTGGATGATTCATTCAGGCATTTCAAGGCCTTTTGGGCACTTCGTTATAATGAAAGTATCTGCTGAATGTACTGCGTAATAACGAGATTTCTATATAATCACGTTATATGGGGAAACAGTCGGGGCCATAAAAATACTTTGTTGTAATGAAAATGTCGTTATGAAGACATTCGTTATAACGGAATTTGACCTGCTGTATCTGTCTTCCTATAAATTCCAGTAAGACTTTTCCACCTATTAGTTAATTTAAAATTTGTCTTTATCCTTTTTTTTTTTGTTGTTGTTGTTGATTCCTCCAACTAGACATGCCCTACTCTGAATCCAGCCATTATAAGCTGTCTTATGAGATGAGACGCTGAGCCCATCCAGGAGGCCGTTGGGTACGAAAAAAAAAATCCGCCAATTAGTTCCTTTCGACCAAAGTAAGAAGTTTATCTTTGCGGCGGGTTTGATTATTTCTTTTGATCTGAACAGCGTCCCTCTCTTATCACTGCTAACTCAAGCAGAAAGGTAGCCCCCTGTAACGTTGGGCTTTTATCCTCAATTCACATTTTTGCACTGCGATGTCTGTCAGATACGTTTTATTTTTCAGGCCGCTGACAAGTACGGAGTCTTATGTACCCTGGCAGAGATGCAGTTTGCTTTCATTTTTGTTTTTGCGCCCAGCTGTCTTTTGACTTTAAAGCGGTAATATAAATTTGGTTCCCTTATACTTTTAGCTGTAAATAAACGGTGTCCTGGAGCTGTAACTTAATTGACTTCGGTTGTGTATGTATGCGCGCGCACTTTGCGGAGGTGTTGTGCGCGTGTGTGCGTGCGCGCGTTGCAGGCGGGTTGTACGTCTGCGCGTGTGCGCGCGCGTTGTGCTCAAATGCCCAAAGAAATAAAGAAAATAAACAAAGTGAGGAACCAGCCTCAGGCCTGTTTTATCCCCAACTAAACTTTTAAAAATGTTTGCTTTCATGCTCTGTCTCTTCACTTTACAAAAACAGGAGATGAAATGAAAATCCGCTCGGGTTTTCTTGCAGTGGACGCAGGTGCGACAAATGAGTCACACAGTGCAGCAAATGCGCAGTTTTCCAACTCCTAGCCTGACATTCTCTCTCAGAAGTGGATTGTGTTTCATTAAATAGGCTCGGGGTATAAAGGGCACAATGTGACATAATTAAGCCTCCATTTCCCATTCTGCCGCCGCCTCCTGTAAACGAATCCCATCTTTAGTGACTAACATGAACACCACTCAACCGGAACAGTATCAGAGAAAGGAAAGAAAGAATGTCAGACGAGCCTCTGAGACTTACCCTTTTAACTCCAATAGGTGCTAACTCCATTACATTGATGGTATAATTGGTCCGACGGCCTTTCTCATTGAACTGAATATTTCCTGTCATGCCTTCTATGTGAACCTTCCAAAAAAGAGATAAGAAAGAATTAGATCGGGCCACATTTCATTTGCAAGTCAGAAAACTCTAACAGACACATCTAGACTAAAAATGAAGGCAAGGATAAAAAAAGAGACGAAAAGAGACACCTGAGACCACCCTCAATTATTCCCTGAGTTTAAAAGCGAAATGCAAAGGTGCTTTCAAGCTCCGAGAAGACAATAGGATTTCAATCTTTTTTTTTTTTTTTGTCTTTTGTATTTAAAAATTATATCAATAATTGAATAAAGAGACCACACAAACAGCGATCGGGGAGCTGTGGGACAGAAATGTGAATCCCCACGCAGCTCCAAAGGAATATCTGCTTGGAAAAGGCAATGGCGTCCCCGCTGCAGAAGACGTGTTTTAATATCATTGCAGTAATACAGTAATAGTAAAAAGTATTCACCTCTTTGGAAATGTCCACACATTATTCTTATACAAAATTAAACCACAGAAAAATGAATTTGCTTATTAGAGGTTGATCTGCAGAAAAAGACTCTTTAATGTCAAAATGAAAACAGATAACTGCAAAGTTCTCTAAATTAATCCAATTTAGTAAAAGGATAAATGTCTGTATGTTCATCAGGTTGCTATGTCCCTGTCACTCCACCAGGTGGCACAGCACAAACATTTGTACAAATAAAATGCATTGCACTTGTCATTCCAAACGATGGTGCATTACACCAAACATGCAAATATTAGTGCTGCTTTTACAAATCCATTACCAAATGTCAAATAAGATAGACATATGCATTGCATTTGTCATTCCAACAGAGGGTGCATCACAAACATTAACATGGCTTTTATGAATTGCATACCAAATGTCATATAAGACAGACATATGCATTGCATTTGTAATTCCAACAGGTGGCACATTGCAAACATCTGCAGAAATAAAAATGCATTGCATTTGTCATTCTAAAAAATGGTGCATTACAAACATTTGCAATAATAAAATGCACTGCACACGTGTCTGTGTGTCTATGTATCTGTGAGTTCATCCGGTTCCTATGTCTGCACCACAAACGTTTGCTGTAATAAAATGCATGGCATATGTCATTCCAACAGATGGTGCACCACAAACATTAACACAGCTTTTGTAAATCCCATACCAAATGGCATATATGACAGACATGTGCATTGCATTTATCATTCCAACAGATGCTGCATCACAAACATTTGTGGCAATAAAATGCATTGCTTTTGGCATTCCAACAGATGCTGCATCACATGCATTTGTAGTAATAAAATGTACGCATTTGTCATTCCAAAAGGTGCTGTCTCACAAACATTGACACTTCTTTAATGACTATAATATCAAATGGCATTTAACAGAGAAATATGCATTGAACTTATCATTCCAACAGATGGTGCGTCAAAAAAAATTGCAGCAATAAAATGCATTGCATTTGTCATTCCAACAGACGGTGCCTCACAAACATTTACAGTAATACAATGTATTGTCTTCTTCATTCCAACAGATAACGCATCACAGACATTAAAACTGCCTTTACAAATTTCATATTAAAGGGTATATAACAGACATGTGCATTGCATGTGTCATTCCAACAGATGATGCATCACAAACATCTGTAGTAATAAAATGAATTGTCTTTTTCATTCCAACAGATGATGCATCACAGGCATTAAAACTGCCTTTATGAATTTCATATCAAATGATATATAATAAAGACATGTACATCTGTAGTAATAAAATGAATTGTCTTTTTCATTCCAACAGATGATGCATCACAGGCATTAAAACTGCCTTTATGAATTTCATATCAAATGGTATATAACAAAGACATGTGCATTGCATGTGTCATTCCAACAGATGGTGCATCACAAACATTTGTAGTAATAAAATGAATTGTCTTTTTCATTCCAACAGATGATGCATCACAGGCATTAAAACTGCCTTTATGAATTTCATATCAAATGGTATATAACAAAGACATGTGCATTGCATGTGTCATTCCAACAGATGGTGCATCACAAACATTTGTAGTAATAAAATGAATTGTCTTTTTCATTCCAACAGATGATGCATCACAGGCATTAAAACTGCCTTTATGAATTTCATATCAAATGGTATATAATAAAGACATGTGCATTGCATGTGTCATTCCAACAGATGGTGCATCACAAACATTTGTAGTAATAAAATGAATTCTCTTTTTCTTTCCAACAAATGATGTATCACAGGCATTAAAACTGCCTTTATGAATTTCATATCAAATGGTATATAACAAAGACGTGTGCATTGCATGTGTCATTCCAACAGATGGTGCATCACAAACATCTGTAGTAATAAAATGTTTTGCATTTATCTTTTCAAGAAATGGTACATCATAAACATCTGCAGTGATAAAATGCAATCAGGGGAAGGAATAATTTGATTGTCCAAACAATTCCATCTGAAACGTATTTTGTGGGCACTTCTATACACGGCTGCTGGATGCGTGTGCAAGGCAAGTACATGAACAGGCTGACAGAGTGAACCGGACATGCGCAGACCCCAAAATCCTTAAGAGTAACCCGGCTAAGGGTTTACATGGCCACATAATAGGATTATTAGAAGAGAAGTCTAGCCCTGTTGATCAAGTTACTCAGAGCTCAATAACTGGACTTCTTTAATTGGAATAAGAGTTTACATGGCACTTTAGAAATTGTGTTTCTGTAAATAATTGGGTTATTGAAGAGCATGTGAATTGGTTGGCTGCCAGGTAAGGTAAAAAAGAGGAATAATTAAGCAAATCAATTATATTTAAGGGGAAAACAAGCCTTCTCTGTTAGCAGCGATAAATGCCTACTGATTAAAAAAGAAAAAGGGGCTGAACGAAAGCCTGCAGCCACTGCGGCCCTCCGAGATTTGAGTTTGACGCCCCCTGAGCTGTTGACTGTTTAGTGAAACACACCAAATTTGATCACAAGTGCCGGCAAAGCGCAGAGCAGGAAGATGAATGGCGCCAGTGTGTTTTCAAGCTTTAAGCAAAGGGATTTCAGAAGGCATTATTGACAAACCGAGAAATTTACAAGAAGACAATGATTGATTTATTCCCTCGGCCACAACATTTCAGGCAGCTGGAAAGACAACATCAGGCTGGCCGATGTTGCATTACGGGGGATTCTCTTTGTCTCAAGTGTATCCCGGGTGACATTGCGAAGGCATCATTTAGCATTCGCTTTATGAAAAAATAAAAGATCGACATTTGGAAAATTCATATCAGTGCTTCATATACACGGAACCCAAATCAAAGCAGAGTCAGGGTCAAAGACCCCCTTCCCCAAAACAATATTTTTATTAGCGCAGGACTACACAAGCCTCAGATGCTCCTTACCTGTTGAAGGGCTCTTTGAATGTCAATTCCTTGACCCCATGGTGCAGGTGGGTTAGCGAGGCAGTCACCCGCGTTTCCCCTTCGAGAGATGTCAATCCGTTGCTTCCTTAAATTTTGAAAGGCTTCTGACATCACCCTCACGCCATCATAGGTGAGGGCACCTGTGTACTGTAAAAAAGCAAGAAAGGAGCAGTCAACAAAGAGGCACAACATCTAGGGACAGTGTAGACCCTCATGGGTTTTCATTGCTTGCAGAGTTTGAAGGTCACTTTCAACATCTTATCCTCAATTTTTGGCTCAATGAGTGTCATCATGTTGTCACACATAGAAGGCAGTCAATGGGGTTAATCGAACATGTTGGACCGGATGATGGGATTGTCTCCTCTCCCTACCGAGCCGCAAAACCTGCCTAATTTGTCCTCCTGTTCCACCACAGACAGAAACTTCCGGTCACTGTCCCAATCCTGATGTCACTTCCTGGTGCAGCTCCAGAGTCCCGCCTCTTCCATTCTCCCTCCCAGCTAGAAAAGCCATACCCAATCCCATACCAAATAGCATATAACAAAGACATTGCCATTCCAAGAGGTGGTACACCTCAAACACTAACACTGCTTTTATGAATTCCATACCAAATGGCAAATAATAGAGACATATGCATTATTGTTTGCAGAGCACCACCTACTGGAATATATTTTGCAATGCACATAGTAATAAAATGCAGTGTTTTTTTTCCAACAGTTGGTGCATCACAAACATTTGTAGTAATAAAATCCATTACGAAAAAATGTCTCTGATAGATGCAATTTGGTATGGGATTTGTAAAAGCACTGTTTATGATTGTGATGGACCATCTGTTGAAATGAAAAACACAATGCATTTTATTACTGCATACATTAGAAAATACTATATATTCCAACAGATGGTACATTGCAAACGTTAACACATGCTATTTAGATTTCAACCTGTCTTAGGCAGGCATCACAGCTGGCAACCATATCTTAAAAGAAAATTAGATATTTTAATATAAATGAATATAAATTGCTCCACGATCTCTGTTACAAATTCAATTCCTAGACTGTTAGACTTCATTTTTGTTCTCCACAGCGTAGAGTCAATGACACAAATGAGGGGGAAAAAATGTGCCAGTGTCTATTCCTTGCCTTTAATCTTTTCCTCAAGTCTCTGGGATGTTCCCTGCTTTCAAATTCCATCCACTGCTGCATGGTTCTGTTGACATTCCGGTCTGTATAATTCACCAACTGAAAGCCTGACACATTGGCTCCGCCATGTCTGAACTGGTTCAAATCGATGTCCAGGAAACCCTGAGAAATATAACAGCGAAAAGAGAGAAAGGGGAAGATTAGCTTTTTACAGTACTTATAGGTCAAAGAGTCAACTGCTTTTCATATTATTTATGTTTCTTGTGGAAAAAAACACATTTTGAAAATCTCTCATTGTATTCTAAAAGTAGAGCTGCTCCTTGAAGCATCAGAAATGTTTATAAATGACACTCAGAGACAAGACAATGCTTCTGTGATACCTAAAGCTGATAACGCTAACCCAGCCCTAACTTTATCTACTTTTGTAAAGTCAGTAGAATTAGGTTCCGCTTGATCGCAGTACAAATGTTTTCCAGGCACAGCACATTTATTTGTCTTTTTAATCACTTCTGCACATTACATGGACGATGGAAACGTTGGGTCAAAGTAAATCCCTAAGTCTTATTCAGTGGTTACTTCTCGTAGAAAAGTGTCCAGCCAGACCTTGTATTTATAATCGACGTTCCTTCCGTAGGACACTTTGCACTTTTCTGCGTTAAACAGCATTTTTTATGTGTCCATCAGTTCTGAAGCTTCTCCAGTGGTCCTCATGTTTGAGCGTGAAAAATACACGCACACCCAAAATCAGGACAAAACATATCAGGTTTATAAAACCTGGCGTAGGCACATTGCTACGCAAACCACCGTTCACAGATCAACATCATCTTGTAACTGTGCGTCCATGAACGTGGCTCAAATCCCGCCCGGTTCCACCCTGGAACAACCATATATGGAGCATGCTAATCGACCTCATACATATGCAATCACGATACGGCAGCCCATCTTTGGCTTGTTGCGCAGCCACAGGACACATCCGGTAGCGCGAGATAGACGTTCTCATCTCAAAATTAGAGGCATTCGAAGAACCTTTAATTGGTGTCAGTAATAAGCGTAAAAATATGTTGAAAGGCAACTAGTGCTGTAAGTGGCGTGAGCTCCTGCCACCTCATGCCTGAAAACGTTTTGATGTCCGATGACAAAGCTGAACGCTACACCGGCAGTGTGTGCATGTAACGGGAGGATGAAAGAACAAAAAGAAAAATCGGGAGTGGTCTCCTCTCGACTTTCTCATGTACTCAGATATAGGGATGGATATTTGAGGAGTAAACCGCGAGACAATGATTATATTTTTATAATATACTAGTCATTTAGCCCGTTACAATAACGGGCGCTAGAACAGTAGTGTATAAACATTAGTATGAACAGTCTATATTAAATGGCAAGGGACTTTGCCCTCATTCTTTTTGTTGGTCGTATTTTTCTTTGTCTTTCAGCCTTTCTTTTGCTGATGTTTACTTGCTGAGCTGACCGTTCTTCGTGGGCTGCCGCCGTGTATTGTGTGTCTTAATTTTCTGTGACAGTAATACTGTCTTGTACGTCCGCTGGCTTGTATGTCTGTAATATACCTTTACTTTTCTCTGGCGGTAATACAGGCGTGCGCGTCGGTAATATGCCTTTAATTTCCTCTGCCTGTAATACTGGCTTGTATGTGGCTGTAATATGAGTCACTGTATTGTGTACCTTTAATTTCCTCTCGCAGTAATACTGGTTTGTATTTCCGTAAAACGCCTGTAACTTTCACTGACAGTAATATCGCGCATCGCACTGTGCCCTGCGCATGCGCACTTCACCAGAAGACACACACTGACACCTGGACTCACACAGGGATTTTATTAAAGAGGATACATTAAAGAACCATCAGCAACAAATCGAATCAAATTAATAATACTAGCCGACGCCTGCCGTAACATACGTCGGTGTAAGAATAGGAACGGAAAACGGTGAGAAAGGAATTCAGAAATCAAGTAGAAATAAATACTTCTTGAAAGATGCAGTGTGCATGTAGAATTTCCGGCCAAGCAGGATTACATGTGAAAGTGATAAAAAAAAAATCAGGCTTTCTGAATTTACGTACTATGGCCATGGAATCCTGATAGTTTTGTTGCATGTATCTTGGACTTCTTGGGAATGTGAACGGTAATATGATCATTTTGCCTACATGTACGTTGTTATTTTCAGTGTTTGCTTGCAGTGCGTCTGATAGTCCTTTGTATTGTTCCTCGCACAGATCTTGTTGATGTAATCTGAGATAGTTGAGACGCGCGCCCTCCGTTTTAACATACGCATCTACGATGTACTGTTGAAATACTTTGCCACTGGAATGCAAAATACTAAATGTATTCCTCATTGCTAATCTGTATGCGTAAAATTGGCATTGAGTACGCCTTATTCGCTTGGCGGTTCTTTCATCGGGAACATGTTGTAAATCTTTGTGCCAGCCAATGTCTACGTAAGGGAATAAAAGTGGATAAACCATAGGATCGCAATTCATATTGAGCGTGGAAATCTGTTTCCAGGAGTTGCCTATGGGATAGATGCAAATTTCCCTTTCGGCAGGAGTTTCGCCATCTTCTCTGATGAAAAGCGCTGCAACATCAGTGTGACATGTCGGGGCATTGTATCGTCGTAAATCCTGCCTAGGGTTTTCCATGAAAACCATTCGTACAGATGCTGTTGGATTGGACTGAGCGATTTCATGCATGTGTTTGTATGATTTAGCGAAGGGGTTGATGGTTCTGAGCATGGAATCTAGCTGGAGAAGTACATTTTCGCTGCATGCCGAGTTTGCTTTATTTTGTAAGTGTATGTCAGTAGCTTGAGCTGTGTCAAAAACATACAACTGTCCAAATCCTGGAGAGGTAGAAGTGTTAGCGTGTAGTGGAGAGATTTGGTGATAAATTTGCCCGTGTATTGTAAAACAGTGTGGTCCTTGGCCAGGAGGTTGAGTTATCTGTGCACCCATGAAAGCAAACGCTAGAGAAGAGTTGTATTCTCGAATGTGTTCACGATAATTTTTAGCTTCTGATGTTTGCTGTGTAAGAAGCTGTTGTAAAGACACAGGTGGCTCCTGTAAGGGTGGTAAAGCTACTTTACCACTGTGGCAGCACCTCGCGTACTTGTTGGATGGATTACACTCAGCAGGCCAGTATAGTGCATGACATGGAAGAGGACGAATAGGAATCGAGAAATGCCATGTCGGCTGCGTGTGGGTGGGATGAACCAGAAGAGAAATATATATAAGAGATATTGAACAATTATTATAAAAGTAAAGATGAATAAATTGGACTCTGCAGCTGCATAAATAAAAGGTAAAGTACCACTTCTGGTTAGTGGAAATAGCCCAAAAGTTAATAATAATAATAATAATAATAATAATAATAATCCTGGTATCACTGATGACTTGCATATTAATGGAATGTCACTGCTGATGGTTGACAAAAGCAGCTTGATTCCAGCTAGGTGCCCTCATAGAAATATAAATGCATTAAAGTGCTCCGATGACGCTAGCAAAACGGACACTGGAACAAATTGCCTTTTAAAACCAAGGAGCTGGTGGTGGATTTTAGGAGGCCCAGACCCCTCATGGACCCTGTGATCATCAGAGGTGACTGTGTGCAGATGGTGCAGACCTATAAATACCTGGGAGTGCAGCTGGATGATAAATTGGACTGGACTGCCAATACTGATGCGCTGTGCAAGAGAGGACAGAGATGACTATACTTCAGTTAGAAGGCTGGCGTCCTTCAACATCTGCAATAAGATGCTGCAGATGTTCTGTCAGATGGTTGTGGCGAGCGCCCTCTTCTACGTGGTGGTGTGCTGGGGAGACAGCATAAAGAAGAGGGACGCCTCACGCCTGGACAAACTGGTGAGGAAAGCAGGCTCTATTGTAGGCACGGAGCTGGACAACTTGACATCTGTGGCAGAGTGACGGGCGCTGAGCAGACTCCTGTCAATTATAGACAATCCACTGCATCCACTGAACAGAATCATCTCCAGACAGAGGAGCAGCTTCAGCGACAGACTGCTGTCACCGTCCTGCTCCACTGACAGACTAAGAAGATCGTTCCTCCGCCAAACTATGTGACTCTTCAATTCCAGCCGGGGGGGTAAACATTAACATTATTCAAAGTTATTGTCTGTCTGTATACCTGCATTGTTATCACTCTTTAATTTAATATTTTGTTTTATCAGTATGCTGCAGTTGGAGTATGTGAATTTCCCCTTGGGGATTAATAAAGTATCTATCTATCTATCTATCTATCTATCTATCTATCTATCTATCTATCTATCTATCTATCTATCTGTCTGTCTGTCTGTCTGTCTGTCTGTCTGTCTGTCTGTCTGTCTGTCTGTCTGTCTGTCTGTCTGTCTGTCATTAGTAACAACACGTTATGTTATACGTATGTGCACCCATACCACACGGAAACTGGATGTAGCACTTTGTCGGTCGGTTAATGGTTTCCAACACGTTGGGCATGGTAGAGTGAAGCTTGGCTGAGATATTCCCGACTGGTCAGCCAGCTACCTGAAAAGTGACAACAGAGAGAGGTCTTCACTGCAAATACGCAGCATTGGCCCTCTTAAAAGGGAACTAAGAAAGAGTCTGTGCATTACATTTGAGCTTTAATGTTTGTCACGTTAGCACACATTATAATAACCGCTCAGTGGTAGAGTGGTGGCACTGAGGCCAGGGTCCAAATGCCAGAAGTGACTCTATTCTATTGGGCAAGGCCCTTCACTTGCAATTGTTCCGTCCTGGGTATGACGCTAATCTGCATCCAGCCCTGCAAGCAGCTCCTCCAACTTGCAGGGTCAGCTTGGGCGTTGGTGGCAGGATTGGCACTCCTGCCACTGTCAAAAACCTCACACTGTTCCAGTGTGGTGCTGAGGTGTCACCCGTTGCATGGCTGCACTCGGATCTCAATCTGGGTGGTTTGCCGCATGGTGGGTGTATCACGTGCTGTAATCAGTGTATGCTCTCAACCTCTCTCAGTGGTATGAATTATTATATATACGTGAGTCGTCATTTAGCTGGTGTTCCCACTTTCTCCAAAATGTTGCGCATGTGTGGGTCAATGTCGTCATAAATACCATATACTCGCGTATAAGTCCGGTCTTGAAACCCAAAAAAATCGATCATAAAATCTGACCCTGACTTATGCGGCCATTTAAAAATACGACACTTAATTTATTTCTTTTTACATCTTCTTGCCTCCTCCAATCTCACAGCAGTTTCTCAGACACATTGAATTTTGTTGTAGCAGCGCAGTTACCAATTTCTTTCGCCACTTCATCCATCCATCCATCCATCCATCCATCCATCCATTATCCAACCCGCTATATCCTAACTACAGGGTCACGGGGGTCTGCTTTAACCAATCCCAGCCAACACAGGGCACAAGGCAGGGAACAAAACCCCCGGGCAGAGCGCCAGCCCACCACAGGGCACACACACACACACCAAGCACACACTAGGGACAATTTAGAATCGCCAATGCACCTAACCTGCATGTCTTTGGACTGTGGGAGGAAACCCACACAGACACGGGGAGAACATGCAAACTCCACGCAGGGAGGACCTGGGAAGCGAACCCGGGTCTCTTAACAGCGAGGCTCGCCACTTCAATGACTTTTAATTTAAAACCAGCTTCATATTTTCTTCTGATCGAACACTCCATCGTATATAAGGGATGCTCTTATGATAAAGGTGTATGAGGGTGTGAGATACAAAAAACAGTGCAAACGTCGCTTCAGAATTGTGTGGGTATTACCGTGTGGTCACATGGGCGATATACATACAAATAAAAACGCTGTGTTCTCCATGGTTACTCTCTCAGGTGGGCATTAGCATATCAAAATCTCTTGGACCAATAGCATGTGTTTTCCACATTCATCTTATACGACCAGCATTATAAAATACAGTAACGGCGCACTGCACGATAACGTTCAGTGAATGCACTTAACTTGAGCATTCCTAGTTTTCATCCTCTTTCTCTGTTCGTTTATCATTCGTTTGCTCAGAGGTTGATGCGCTTGCTTTTTCCTGAGCAGCTCTTCTTTTCTCCACCCTAGTGGTCCTCTTTTTCTCTTCTTTCGTCGGCATCTTTTCGCATTAAAACTGATTAATTCAGTGTTTGTGTTGCAATTACTTAGTACATTTTTCTTTAATTTTGCACTTAAGCTGGCACTTAAGTCTTCAATCTGCCTCAACAATGATTTAAGATATGAAGAGGTAGGGGAAGTGACAGCGGAGGTGGTGGGGATGAGAACAGCGCCCGTATGCATGCGCTGCCCTGCTGGCCACTGCTGAGAGTTGATTCTTCAGTAGAATAAAATAAAAATAAAAAGAGGAATAACCTTGCAGGTCAATCATCACCCCGAAAGCGGATAGTAGATGTCACGTAGTATATGTGTACAAAATTTCAGGTCAATCGGTCAAACGGTTTGCAATCTACAGGTGATTTAAAATCCTGGATAGACAAACGAACAGCCGCGGTAGCGTATTATATTAGAAGACTGGAAATTATACGGTAAAAATCAATCAACTAAAACGCGAGTATATACAGTATACACATGTTCCCCCCCAATCAAAATTTTTTTTATACAAGGTGTGATCAAAAAATACAGTGAATGTTTTAAAAAAGAAACGTTTATTACGATAAAAGATTTACAACTACTAGTTACCCTCAAAATCCACTCCTCCACTTGGAATTAACTTATCCAACACTTCTGCCACTTCCGGAAGTTTCCTTTCGAGAGTGTCTTTAGTTGGGCTGCCTGGATGTCCTCAATGGATTGAAATCGTTTGCCTTTCATGGTCATTTTCAATTTAGGGAACAGCCAGAAGTCTTAATTGTCGGTGCAGTGATGAACCGATTTTAACATTTTAAATGATTTTCATGAACCGATTTCCACATCTGATGGGTTTGCTGAGCTTTATGCAATTCGAAACAAAATTTCATGTTCATGCATTGCTCGATATCCATTATTAATGACAAACTTGAAAAACACACTTGAACTCAACAGTGGCTCACAAACGACTGACTGTATCAAACACGTTCTAGGCTCTAGGATGGACCTGTCAGAACCTGCATTGAATTGTTTTGCGTTGCTCTTGGATGGTGCTCTGCATCAACATTCATCGTACTTTAAGATCACACCTCGTACAGTAAATCCCGATGGTTGCGTACGCACATTTCGTGCGTACACAAGCTTTATAAATGTGGCCTCTGGTCTTTCTGAATTGCTTTTGCTGCCTCTTCTGCTTCTGCTGTTCCTCCAATTTTAGTGAACTTCACTAGTTTACTGACTGTACCGAAATTAACATCATTAGTGTTAATCAGAAGGACTAGCAGTCCAAGGAGGGACTCTTCACTTTTTGTCTCCTATCGGGATAAGCAAAACTATGGTGCCCTGAAATTGGGGGGATCCGTGTAGAAAACGTGTTGTCATTTTTAGTTGGTGTGACCAAAATGTCTCCCCATAAACAAAAGTCTTCAATGTGTACTTGAATCACTTCATAATTGTTTGATTTATAATTTTAAACTGTGGAGCAGACGGGTAAATCGAGGGAAAATGTGTCTTTATCTCAAACATTATGGAGGGCATGTGATGGTGCGGGATAGCTCCACGCTAACGTTTGCATCCCAGGACCCTCTTGATGCCGATAACGCACCTGAGGGATGAGCCAGCAAATGAGAACAAACATCCATACATAGCAAGGGGTAGGTGCAAAAGTACATTCATTAAAAACAGTCAAAAACCAGTATCCAAATAAACGGTGTAGTGCAGATCTTCAATACTGTAGAGTCTCGCTTATCCGACGTTCTGTATTGTCCGACGTCCCACCGCAAAAAAAATCAATTGGCAACAAAAACTGCAAGTTACGAGCGTGAGCGTAATCTATTTTTTGTTGCTAAGTTCATTTTTTCAGTTCATTTTTTTGTTGTTTTGTTGTAAAACAGGATTATTAGGTTCATAATGTGTAATATTTTAACATAGTTTGGCGTTTAATAGGCTTTTTCTTAACACCTCCCATTATCCGACATTTTCGCTTATCCGATGTTCTGCCGGCCCGTTTATGTCGGATAAGTGAGAATCTACTGCAATTATAAATAAATCTCTCTATTATAAAAAAAATCTTGGAAGGAGATGAGATGTGATTTTCTCAGAAAAATATTTATACATCCTGCGAGAAAGAGATTAACCACGGCTGGGGATGGAAATAAAGGACAAAGAGTAGATGACAAAGTAGAACGTCGTAAAGATCATTCAAAAACGTTGGTGTGATACACATACAGAGCAGGTTAGAGATAATGGAAGTATGAAAATTCGAAAGTCTCACAAAAATTATAGTAAAGATCGTATTAGTGCAAACAAACGGAAATTATTACTCGGTGAAATAACAGAACAGCGAAAAGAGATCGAATATATTGTTCGGATTTAAACTTTAAGTCGGAGACTTGTAGATCGTGTAATTTGATTTGCCAGTGAGGTTTAAAAGAGTCCAAAAACGTTGGTGCGGTATTTAGTCCCGTGAGACGGAGAATTTTAACATGAGATTTTTTCCAAGTCACGCCCTACTTACAACTATTTTCAAACAAGACCACGGTCAGTTGTGTGAATGCTTTTGGCAGACACACTTCTTGCGCTCTCAGCTCTTATAAATTTTATCAGGACAATAATTTTATACGTTCTAGATGACACGTCAACGACAAAGCAAAGAAGAAAGAGCATGGACAAACATTCGAGAAAGTTGTTTTATTTATTAGAGAGAAAGAAACGATATTCACTCACGGGCAGTTATACATTGCGTTTTCACGATGTAAGTCCAAACACGGAATCAAAATTCAATGCAATCTTGAAGAAACGTTCATTCCAAATATCGTTTTTACAGAAGTTTTAAAGTAAAACTGAAAATAATGCATATGTAACAATTCCCATGAAAATAACAATCTCTTTAAATTGTATATCTGCTAAACCAAAACCGGGCAGTGGGCGAGCAAAGCGAGCAGGGGTGGCGGAGCCCCCTAGTAATCCTTAAAAAAACAGGATACTATCCGCAAAATTAAAAACCAGTATTAAAAATGAGAGTAAACCAGCAGTCATCGGGTCCTTTATGCTCTGTCAGATGAGCCCAACGCAACTCCCTCTTTTTCTTCCCAGCTCACCCATTGCTCAAGACACTGGCACACCTTCTGACCCCCATCTTAGCTGCCTAAAGCCGCATTAGCCAGACCGCTTGGGGTTGGTTGTCATCATGTCTTCCTTCTCGCCCCCATGGCATAGCTCGGATCTCTGGGGTAGGATCCCCCTCTCGATTGCACCAACTCCTCACCAATATTAAAGGAAACAATCCACCCCTAAAATGCCTCCTTCGTGGAGCTCATGCCCACGCTGCCTATCACTGCACTGGCAGGTCCTGCCTCTTCCCCAGTGTTGTTCTCACAAGTCTTTACTTTCTTTTTGTTTCTTTCTCATTGTTCTCTCTCTCTCTCTCTGTCTCTCTTGTTTTTTCATCCCTTTCTGCCCCATGCAGGCTCCTCTTACACTAATGCTCCTTAACCGGGCACAGGTGTGAACCCGCTATGCCCTCCAAGGAGTTAATGAAGCACCTGGGTGACTCACTCGCTTCCACGTGTCTCGGTGATACAACACAATACAATTTATATTCGTAGAGCCCAAAATCACACAAGGAATGCCACAATGGGCTTTAACAGGCCCTGCCTTTTGATAGCCCCTCAGCCTGGACGCTCTATGAAGACAACGGAACACCCACCCCCCCAAAAAAAAATGGAAGAAACCTTGGGAAAGGCAGTTCAAAGAGAGACCCCTTTACAGGTAGGTTGGTTGCCAAAAAGAAGGAGGTCAATACAACACAATACACAGAACAGAACACAAGTAATCCTCAATACAATATAATAGTACAATAGAAATATTACAAGTACAGAACAGAATTCAGCAGCAGATGATATCACATAATATGGCACCCCCAGGTGTCCACTCGCACCCGATTAGAGCCTGCAACTTTGCAGCGAGCGACTATTTATTTAAAATCAGCACAGTGCCATAGACTACTTATCACTGGGCACAGTAGCATTTTATTTCATATCAATTATAAATTTCGCTTTAGTAAAAGCTGCAATCTCTACTCAACATATTCCCAAGGAATGTGCGCCCCCTGCTGGATTCAAGGTGTTAGCGGAGCAAGTGATGAGGCGGGGCAAGTCCAGAATAGCTGGGGTGCCAACATGCGCTACAACTGATTGTTGGCTTGATGCCTTCTGAGCCGCTCTGATAGATAGATAGATAGATAGATAGATAGATAGATAGATAGATAGATAGATAGATAGATAGATAGATAGATAGATAGATATGAAAGGCACTATATGATAGATAGATAGATAGATAGATAGATAGATAGATAGATAGATAGATAGATAGATAGATAGATAGATAGATAGATAGATAGATAGATAGATAGATAGATAGATAGATAGATAATTTATTAATCCCAAGGGGAAATTCACACTGATGGCATTTTAAAAGACTTCCCGTCGAGCGTTGTCCCTGTTAGTCACACTGTCACATCCAAATGAGACGCCACCTCTTGTACCAAATGTGCCGGAAGGGGCGGAGCTACGTTCACTCTGTGGCCTTCAAGGGGCGGTTTCTTGATTATGTGAGGGAACATGGAGACTGTTAGTGGCAGCGCCCCCTCTCATCCCGGGGTGGTACCACATACCTTAGGTGAACCCAAAAAGGCGCATGCCTGACGAGTGTTCCACCAGTATGAACATAATACCGACATTTGGTGACTAATTACTTTTTCCAAACAGACAGGATAGAGAAGCACTTACAGAGTTTTTGTTAAATGAATATGTTTTCTGATTTCATTAGAAGAGAATTTGCAAGTGAAAGAGACTGCAAATGTAGGCAGATGCTCAGAATCCATTTGCAATTCATGTTGACCCGTAAGACTTTCTAGATTGTTCTCCAAGAACAGGTGCCTGTTATATAAAATTAATTTTGTTCTCAGACAGATCAGCCCCGGGGGGTGGAAGGAGAAGCAAGTCTTGCGTCTCATGGGTAATGCATTAGATATGCTTCCACTCCCGGAGAAGATCGGCTCCAAGGACAACATTATGTTTTATCTAACCCTGATCTCGGTTTCATCAAATGCAGTTTTTTTCTCCCTTAAATCAGCGATGCCCTGAGGTAACAGTGCCATTCTCCTGGCATTCACTGAATAAACAGTATTTCTCTTTTCTGTAACTCTTAACTCCTCTCATTGGTACATTTACAAGAAATCGAATCTCATTTATTAACACTTGAAGGCTGTGCAAACTTCACAAAGATGCCATCCGCACTTTTAAAAATAAAGGTGCCAGATCGATGCCATAGGGCAATGCCCGGCACCCCTTTGGAAATGTTTCATTTCTGTTCGCACCCTGTACAAAAATCCTATCACATTTGAAGATGAAGAAGTCAAATTTCTCATTTTTGAACCTACAAATTGACAGCATCCATTACTGCGGGTGAACAAACTGAATGCAAAAATAATGAGCTTTTAACTCCGTGCATTAAATTTGAATATAAAATGAGCAATTCACCTTTATAAGCCTCAATAATCTTGTAAATGTGTCTCCCCCATGTAAAGCGTAGATACTCGATTGACGATTGGGGTTAGGGAATCCTGTGAAGTATCAAGCACCATGAGGAAATGACACACGATTAAAGAGTCAGGGGTTTGTGGGATTGGAGACCCCCCCCCCAATAAAGCAATGGGTGCCTGTGTGCTGCTAAGCAATGCCACACAACCGACGAGGTTTGCCCCCCAATAACATGCGCACTGCAGTACAAAAACAAATGTACCACACAGTTCAAATTGCTGCGCTACCGCCAGGACCACCAGCAGGAGAGATGGGCCGAGTGTATGCAGCAGGTGTTGCATCCATTTCATTTCCTCCTTGTAGGCATTAAATTCGGACGTGAGCGTTGGTGGGCTTAGCACTCTAGAGACCTGGACAAGGAAACTGTGCAGCCCCCTGTAATGGAGACTAAAAACAGTGGAATTCTCTTAGAATGTGACATGCCCTTTAGACCTCTTTGAGTCTCGATAAACCGTAGCTCACAGGCTCAGTCTGTAGTACGCTATACAGTACACCCCCAAAATTCATCTGACCTGGAAGTGAAGGACATAAGCACTTCCGGGTCAAGGACTATAAAAAGGACTGTGGGAAACCCAGCAGACAGAGCCGGAGTTGGGAGGGAGTGCAACAAAGCTGCTGGGTGGAGTGGAGGATTTGTTTATTGTTATTGTGATTGCTTATTGATTTATTATTGAGTATAGTGGAAGTGCTTTGTGCACTTTTGTTATAATAAAATTAATTATTGGGCTTTTACCTGGTGTTTTGGCGTATTGTCTGTGGGTTCAGGGGTCGACAGTGCCCCCTACTGTCACAATGTATAGATATAAAATATTATTTTTGATAATTTTATGGTTTCTTCTACTGTATTAATTTTCAGGTAAAGTACCACTTCCGGTTAGCAAAAATGGCCCAAAAGTTGATCGACACTTCATGTAATATGTGTATGCAAAATTTGGTCGTCCTCATTCAAAGCATTCTCAAGTTACATACTCACACACACACGCAGACATAATTCCAAAATTTTCAGACTCAGGGAGGTCTAAAATGTCAAGATTCATCAAAATTTCGAGGTGGAATTTTTGAACGATTACAATAATTTCCCTACGAGAAAGTAAATCGGACTTGGGGAGGTCTAAAACGCTGAGGTTCATTAAAATCTCGAAGTTGAATTCTTGGACGATCACATTACTTTCCCTATACTTTGTACACGAGAAAGTGTAAAAGTTATTTGCAGCAAGGAACTCGTGAGAATGCACATTTTTGAGGCTCATTCACAGATGACAATCACGCACACAATGCTTGATTCTTTGCCTATCATAGAACAGAAGCGCTAACTAATAAACGGCCTACAAAGGATGGCACACTGCATGACATCGACTGCACCACGGCAAAGTCGGACAACACACCTCAGTCTATTTTGGCAAAACATGACACAACCTTCCTCTTTGTTGCACCCAAGGGGTGCGGGCACCCCAGGTTGGGAACCCCTGCCATAGGGGAACCATTTTTGGGTCCCAAAAGACCCATCCACATGAAGGTTCCAGAAAGAACTTTTGTATATTTAGATCCATAACAGGCTCCATACAGTAAACAGCCACAAATAGATTTGTGAAACACCAGTGGTTCGTGATTTGAAATGGACTCTTGCTGTATACAACAATACAGGCTAATAATAATAACAATAATAATAATAGGGCGGCACGGTGGCACAGTGGGTAGCGCTGCTGCCTCGCAGTTGGGAGATCTGGGGACCCGGGTTCACTTCCCGGGCACTCCCTGCGTGGAGTTTGCATGTTCTCCCCGTGTCTGCGTGGGTTTCCTCCCACAGTCCAAAGACATGCTGGTTAGGTGGATTGGCAATTCTAAATTGTCCCTAGTGTGTGCTTGGTGTGTTTGTGTGTGTCCTGCGGTGGGTTGGCACCCTGTCCGGGATTGGTTCCTGCCTTGTGCCTTGTGTTGGCTGGGATTGGCTCCAGCAGACCCCCGTGACACTGTGTTCGGATTCAGCGGGTTGGAAAATGGATGGATGGATAATAATAATAATAGTAATAATTCTTTACATTTATATAGCACACTTCTCACTATTAAAAGCGCTCTCCATGCAAAGAGGACCAGGGCTAAGTCTTGGTTTTCCTATTCTGCTAGTGTCTGCTAGGTAGCCTACCATACATTAAAGATTTTGTATTTTTGTACATTTTAGGAAGTTTTTAAAAGCACAAAGAAGAAACATCATCTGCAAAGAACCCTTCCAGGTATGAAATGGTGCTTGGACAAGCAATGGCTCTATGAGGAATCACACAATCCAAAAAAAGAACCATCCAGTGCCATTAAAGAACTTTTATTTTTAAGAGTGCTGGTGTGGGATGTGAAGCCACAGATCCAGCATCCCAGGTTCAAACGTGTGCTTTTGGAAGTTTCCAGGTTTTTCTTGTCTAGCCGTGGCTCTTCCTCCCATAACCCAAAAACGCGCAGGTTAGGCCCTGTGTGAGTTCTTTGGGCTGAAAAAACGATGAGAGCAATACAGTGTGTGATCCAGAGGCGTGACCACGAGGGGGCTGGGGTGGGCACTGCCCCCCCCAGAGACAAGCCGTGCCACCCTGCAAAATGCTCTGTCTGTCTAATGAAAACTCTGGAGAAGAATAACATTTGATTTTCAAAACTGAATTGCTTTCCAATTGTCCCGTTTGAATTTGGGGCCTATCCGTCAGTGTCTCCTCCACTAGACAGGCACCGTGCTGCTCACAGTTCACTTCGCCGCACATTTTGCAGCATGTTTTGAAGCTGTTGACTGCATTGTTTAATTAAAATTGCGTATACGTTCCATTCTTCTTTTATTTTCTGGTTGGTAACACCAAAGGCTATGCATAGGTGGCTTATTAAAAAGCAGACATCTTCAACCTCTGTCCCTCCGCAAGCTGCTGGCTCCACGGTTGAGCCCAGCACCTCTCCTACCAACACGGAGCACAGCGCACCCACGTCAGGAACTGAAACTCCAAAAGATGTAGATAAGCCTACACAATCCTCCAGCTTTGCGCCCGTGTCAGGTACTCCAAACCTCTGCCTTCAACAAAATATACAGTCCTGTCTGCCTGACTTAAATATGGATAGCCCATCCCAGCCCATTTTAATTAATTATCCCAAGCGCGCATTCGGAAAGACACTCAGATGTATTAGTTTCGGCCATGGCTTGAATATTCTGTTGTCCGTGATGTCAGCTTTTGCTTTGCCTGCCATAAATTTAGTGTTTCCAATTCGGACCACGAGGACATATTCACCAAACACGGCTACACTAATTGGAAAAAAGCTCTAGAAAAGACGGTGACGGCTTCCACAAACACACGTCTAGTATCCTGCACGTCAGAGCCATGTCTGCATCACAGCACTCATCATTGGTGTGTCTTCAGCTGCATGCGAAAGTTCTTTCTCTACTTTGAACCGCATTCTCACTCCACTCCGCCGAACAATGCTGCATTCAAGGAAGAGAAATTTAGTCATTCTGGCACATGAGAAAAACATCACAGAAAATCTAGACGTGAATGAATTTATTTCAGAATTTGACAAGAGTAACGGCAGACTAGTCCTGTAGATAATATCCAGGTTAAACACTGGAAACTGATGTCCTATAGCCTCCCATGACTACAATAAGCCACGTTTCTGTTCTTGCTCTCATATGTTGTATACATTTGACTTTATTGATATTTACCTTGTAGATGTAGTTCTATATTTGTTCACAAAAATAATAATACAAGTTCCATTGCCTCTGTTAATTTTATTGAACAATAGGTTATGATTTATGCCACAATTTTTGCTTTTATATGTTATATAAAGGGCGGCACGGTGTCACAGTGGGTAGCGCTGCTGCCTCGCAGTTGGGAGACCTGGGGACCTGGGTTCGCTTCCCGGGTCCTCCCTGCGTGGAGTTTGCATGTTCTCCCCGTGTCTGCGTGGGTTTCCTCCGGGCGCTCCGGTTTCCTCCCACAGTCCAAAGACATGCAGGTTAGGTGCATTGGCGATCCTAAATTGGCCCTAGTGTGTGCTTGGGTGTGTGGGTGTGTTTGTGTGTGTCCTGCGGTGGGTTGGTTCCTGCCTTGTGCCCTGTGTTGGCTGGGATTGGCTCCAGCAGACCCCCGTGACCCTGTGTTCAGATTCAGCGGGTTAGAAACTGGATGGATGGATGGATGTTATATAAAACTATGTTGTTATTATTATTTAACCCCCCTACAAAAATGGGGATGGATGGATATTTTTTGCCCCCCCAGACAAGCTAAATGCCCACCCACACATGATGCTCTGGTCACACCCCTGGTGTGATCTATAGAAGGTGCCACCGAGTCCCAAACACCAGACACAGCCACACAGACACACGTTCCTGGGTTCAAATGCAAAATTTGAATGCAATAAAGTGCCTTCACCAGTTGCTCAAGCATTTCTTTCATTCAATTCAATCCTCTTTACTCCTTGTGGCACACGGGGCCTGGACGGTTGTCTTCAGCTTTCCTGCAGTCTCTGCCAATCTTATTTTTTTTTGCTTCTTCCCAAGACTGGTTGATGGCTTTGAGTTCTTCATTTAGACTCTGTCTCCAAGTCTGCTTTGGGTGTCCCCGTCTTCAGGTCGCGTGACACTGGATGCTTCCTCCCGTCTCTATTTTCTACTCCCCATCTGGATTTGCACTTGCTCCTGGTTTGCCCTTGTCCACGGGTCAGTGTGTTGCACTCTCTCGAACCACTGAATATGGAGGATCTGTCGGAGGCATTTTTTGATAAAAGGACTGGGATCTTTTCAGAACTTTTGCTTATGACTCTCCATGTTTCTGGCCCATACATGAGATAACATTTCACGTTTGAGCTCGGAGATTAGTCCCGGTGGAGAAGGCAGTGGATTTCCAGACTGGGCAGAGGGAAGCAAAGGCTTTTTGAACTTTCTTAATCCTAGCCTTGATATCCTCATGAGGGAAACTCCTAGGTCATTGAAATATAACAATGTCTACCTGCTAACCCGCAGTAATGAAGGGAATGGGCACTGTAGACACCAAGGGACACCCCTAGGTCATCAAAGTCTAATTCTGACAACCCCACCACCTCCAAATCTCCCCCTCTCAGGTATCTCTTCACCTGGCACTGCTCTCTTCTGCACATATCTCTTCCATGTTAAATTCCTTCAGTTGAAAGATATTTGTGGGTTTTCTTGCATGCCCTACCCATTTCAAATCCCCCCACGACATTTCAGTGAAACTCAAATCAGGGCTTTGACCAGCCCCGTCCATAACCCTGTCCTAATGTGGCTGTGTCCATCCTACAAAGCCTTCTCATTCCATCTGCCGCAGGACAATTTCCTCCTGAGAGTTCCTGAATGTCTCATCCCCAATCCTGATGGATGCAAACCTATCTTTTAAATGGATGATTGAGAAGATTGAATAATTTAATAATGAAGGATGAATAATGGAATAAGTGTATAATGAAAAAAAAAAAGTCCAGCCTACTGACTCTCCCTGATCGTTTCCACAGAATGAGAGAAGTTCAGAGCTTTCTGTGATTTAAGGTAAATAGCTAGAAAGGGCAAACATTACAGCATGAGGGAGGATTAAAGCAAACATAATAAAAACGCAATTAATATCTCCGCTAATGAATCTTCCAGGATTTGCATATATTTAATTTACGCCGGTATTTTTCTCCCAAAAGAGCCGTGATGTTTTGTGTGTGGGAGTGAGTTGTGTTTATTTAAAAACTGTAAAATAGGTCAAAGTTGGAGTGCTAAAGTGCTTTAGTGGAGCCTGAGGCAAACAATTATATACATATGATGATGTGCAGTAATATATACATATTATATATATATATATCCATCCATCCATCCATTTTCCAACCCACTGAATCCGAACACAGGGTCACGGGGGTCTGCTGGAGCCAATCCCAGCCAACACAGGGCACAAGGCAGGAACCAATCCCGAGCAGGGTGCCAACCCACCGCAGGACACACACAAACACACCCACACACCAAGCACACACTAGGGTCAATTTAGAATCGCCAATCCACCTAACCTGCATATCTTTGGACCGTTGGAGGAAACCGGAGCGCCCGGAGGAAACCCACGCAGACACGGGGAGAACATGCAAACTCCACGCAGGGAGGACCCGGGAAGCGAACCCAGGTCCCCAGGTCTCCCAACTGCGAGGCAGCAGTGCTACCCACTGCGCCACCGTGCCGCCCTATCTATCTATCTATCTATCTATCTATATATATATATATATTTTAGCCATGTGAGCCCAACTACGTTGCACGTACGTTGTCTGTGAAAGACTCCCTGTTTAAACGCGGCTGCCAGTCGTGAACTGGGCCCTTCGTCGCACAGCATTATGATTTTTTATAAGGGAAACAAAATTACAAAAGAAAACCCTTAGACATTGATTCGATAGGAACGGCCTACTCGGAATCACTCTCCGAATAGTAATTATGTGGTGGTGGAGGAGCATTTCTGCTCCGTTCACAGTCCGTCTCGTTTTCACGACGCGGTCGTTTTCTCTCACGATCTCTTCTCAACCTTTCTCCAATCTCGCAGGTTGCTTTGTGGCAATCCAAAGAGTAAGGCAATATACACGGAACAATGGTTATAAAAGGGGGACACATAGGTATCCAGGCTCTTTAAAGCATAAATAGGGATCACTTCACTGACATGTGAGCAAGCCACGGTACAACTGTGAGACGCACAGCACTCGCCGGCTACAACGTAACAATAATAATTTCTGGAACGTGCTGTTACGTTGTCATTCATTTTACCCACTGTCTTTCTTTCATTCATATGTTACGTAGGCACGTACCTTTTATCTTCGGCAATCTCATTCTCTAACCAGGCCTCAGGAGCTAACCAGCGTAACACTGTCCACCACCCCTTTCCTTATTCCGGCACATTGTTGACATCTGTGAGTAACAACAACATACTAAACTGGAAGGTGGTCTACGCATGCGTGGAATTCGTGGACAAACAAAGATCAAGATCCAAATGAAGATTATATATAAAGATTAGTTAATTTAAAGCACAACAATTTGTTTAGTTTGAATGTCTGTGTTTTGAGGTGTGACTGGAGTACTACAGTCTTCAGTAGTATAAGCCTGGAGGAGATTCTTAATGCAATGCCTATGTTTTAGCTATCTCTCTACTGCCATCTAGTGCTTCTTCTAATTCATTCGCAGACAAACAAAGATCAAGATCCAAATGAAGATTATATATATATATATATATATATATATATATATATATATATATATATATATATATATATATAGTGACAGATAGGGGCGCTATCATCCCCTTGAACCCTCGGACCAGACGCCAGACACCAGATAAAAGTCCAAATAATGGTTTTATTATAATAATAATGTGCACAAAGCACCTCCACTCCACTATACTTAAATAAATCACAAGAATACTCAATACAATCACAATAATCAATAATCCTCCACACCTCCCAGCAGCTCAGTCACTCTTCCTCCCAACTCGGCTCGATTCGCTGGGGTTTCCCAGAATCCTTTATAGTCCTTGACCCGGAAGTGTTTCTGTCCCTCAGTCCATGTGACTTTCTATCACTGCTTGTGATTCCAAGGATTAATAAAATAGCAGTGGGAGGTCGAGCTTTTAGTTACAGGGCCCCTAAACTGTGGAGTGGTTTGCTTGCTACTATAAGAGATGCCCCTTCGGTCTCAGCTTTCAAATCCCGCCTGAAGACTCACGACTTCAGTTTAGCACACCCTGACTAGAGCTGCTGATTAACTGTACAGACTGCAAATCTGTTGTTAGTTATTAGCACTAAAACATAAGTAACATGAGAGTTAGAATTTGTTACTAACCCTCACCTATTCTGTTTCTCCTCTCGGTACTCAAATGTGGCTCTTGGTGCCACGGCCCACCTGCCAAGTTGTTCTGCCTGCCTAAGGTAAAGTCATCCCTGATGGAGGATCGCAGGAATCGTAGGGTAGAGGGGTCCTTTCATCGGATTGGCTGGCCCAGCAATGACTCAGCTGTGGAATAGCCAATAGGGGTGGCAGCTTGATGGCCCTGGTCTCTGAGATTTGTATTATGGGATATCATCCACTGTGTAATTCTGCTCTGTACTTGTAATATTTCTATTGTACTGTTATATTGTATTGAAGATTACTTGTGTTCTGCTCTGTGTATTGTGTTGTATTCACCCCTTTGACACCCACTGACCTGGAAAGGGGTCTCTCTTTCAACTTCCTTTCCCAAGGTTTCTTCCATTATTTTTCCCAACAAAGGTTTGTTGGGAGTTTTTCATTTTTGTCTTAAGAGAGTCAAGGCTGGGGGGCTGTCAAACGGCAGGGCCTGTTAAAGCCCATTGTGGCACTCCTTGTGTGATTTTGAGCTATACAAAAATAAATTGTATTGTATTGTACTTGAGCAGTAAGTGCTTCTTATTAAGCAGTTGGGTTGGAACAAAAAACCTGACGCCACTGCGGCCCTCCAGGAACGACTTTGCCCTCCCCTGCTTTAAGTCATCTACCTGGAAACATCAGCTTCAGAAGCCATGATTTTCAAGCCAACCGTGAAGGATTGCAGCAGGATCCCTTAGGAACGCTGATCTTGAGCTTTGATGGAATGTACAAACAGGTCCGCGTAGACAGAGGAGACGCTCACCCCGGGCAGCAGCTTCGCTCCCTGGTTGCCCTCTGCCATTCACTTTAGGAACTTTTAACTTCTAATCCCCATCGCCCTTCTGCTCCCCTCCTCGTGCGCCTCTTCATCGCATACAGCGCCAGGTGACACCTGCAGCCTGCAGCAATTTATCATATTAAGTGCTGCCAGAAATTTCCTTTGTAAGATGCAATTTTCGCTTTCTTTTGGGGCCTGCATTTTGCTTTGGCAGACTAATGAGGGAAATGCAAAAAAGAAATCAGTGGCTTCTTATAGTGACTTGCAGCTGGCACGCTCTGCGTCTCAGTCGATCACAACACAGGTGGGATGCAGCGCGCTTCTGGAAATGACTTTCGTCACTCGTGTATACGGAGTTCAGATAATGCTGCTGTAATTATTCCCTTTAGAAAGATGTAGATTGCAGTTTTATTTTTCCTTTATTAATTTCAACTTTTTACCTCAGCCTCTGATTTTACTTGATTGTCTAATCAATAGCCTTGCAGAACTGAATCAAGTGATCTTATCTCGCTCTTTTACCCAAAGTCGCATCAATTAACTTTGCACTTCTCAATCGTTTTCTACATTCATCCGCCCAGTGATGCACTTCACCACGTTGTGTACCATGACTTCTGGATATCTAGTAATCTGGTATCTCCTTCCCCATTAACTTTAAGCCATTTTGTGAAATTTAGCAAAGTCCCCAAACATTTCTGTGATTTACTCAAACTCATGGATGTCCATCCATCCATCCATTTTCCAACCCGCTGAATCCGAACACAGGGTCACGGGGGTCTGCTGGAGCCAATCCCAGCCAACACAGGGCACAAGGCAGGAAACAATCCTGGGCAGGGTGCTAACCCACCGCAGACTCATGGATGTGCTCATCTCTAACTATTGTATTACCAGTGTAGCAGTTGAGGCTTTTATCGACCTCTTGAACCCTCAGGTACCACTCCAAACACCGGGTAAAACTCCAATTATTATTTATTTTATGATAATAATGTGCACCAAGCACCCTACATTCCACAATACTCATAAATAAATCAATAATCAATACAATAAACCAATCCTCCTCTCCCAGACGCGTTGCCACCCTTCCACCCAGCTCAGCTCAATGTCTGGGCTTTCCCAGAGTCCTTTTATACCCCCTGACCCGGAGGTGTTCCTGCCCAACAGTCCACAAGTCCTTATTACTTCCGGGTCAGGGTAAAAGTCCTTTTCTTCAACCTGTAAGTACATCATTTCTCCTGTTCATGTGACCAGGACGTACTTCCAGGTTATAGGGCACATAACAGTTTGTCAGCCTCCCTACAGCTACTCCCGGTGGCCCCCATGGTATCCAGCGGGGCTGTGCATACAAACTACAAGGTCCATGAGGCCCTGCTGTAATTCGGGGAACCTCCATGCTGTCGGGAGAGCTCCACCTGGCGGCCTGGGGGTGAGGGCCGGAATAGTTAGCCGGCCATCCATCACACCAGTAACGGCGCACAAGCGTTCATAGTTTTCCTCCTCTTTCTCTGTTCATTTAACATTCGTTTGCTCAGAAGTTGATGCGCTTGCTGCTTCCTGAGCAGCTCTTCTTTTCTCCACCCTAGTGGCCTGCTGCTTCTCTTCTTCCGTCGGCATCTTTTCGCGTTAAAACTGATTAAGTCAGAGTTTGTGTTGCAGTTATTTAGTACGTTTTCTTTCATTTTTCTCTTCAATCTGCCTCAAGAATGATTTAAGATATGAAGAGGTAGGGGAAGTGACGGTGAAGGTGGTAGGGATGAGAACGGCACCACGTACGCACGCGCCACCCTGCTAGCTGCTGCCGAATGTTGATTCTACAATAAAATAAAATAAAAATAAAAAGAGGAATAACCTTGGAGGTCAATCATCACCCCGAAAGCGGATAGTAGACGTCACGTAGTATATATGTGGCAAATTTCAGGTCAATCGGTCAAATGATTAGCAAGCTAACAGGTGATTTAAAATCCTGGACAGACAAATGGACAGCCATGGTAGCGTATTATAGAAGAAGATATATATAACTATATACAGGTAGTCCCCAAGTTACGGACATCAGACGTACGAACGGGGCAGCTGCTCCTTCATCTGTCTGGGGGACACGACACAGGCTCCTCAGTACAGTCATATGAAAAAGTTTAGGAACCCCTCTTAATTCTTTGGATTTTTGTTTCTCATTGGCTGAGCTTTCAAAGTATGAACGTCCTTTTAATATCTGACATGCCTTATGGACACAGTAGGATTTCAGCAGTGACATTAAGTTTATTGGATTAACAGAAAATATGCACTATGCATCATAACAAAATTAGACAGGTGCATAAATGTGGGCAACCCGAACAGAGATATGACATCAATACTTAGTTGAGCCTCCTTTTGCTAATCTAACAGCCTCTAGACGCTGTCCTCCTATAGCCTGTGACGAGTGTCTGATTCTGGATGGAGGTATTGTTGACCATTCTTCATACAAAATCTCTCCAGTTCAGTTCAATTTGATGGACAGCCTGCTTCAAATCATCCCATAGATTTTCGATGATATTCAAGTCAGGGGACTGTGACGGCCATTCCAGAACATTGTACTTCTCCCTCTGCATGAATGCCTTTGTAGATTTTGAACTGTGTTTTGGGTCATTGTCTTGTTGGAATATTCAACTTCTGCGTAACTTCAACTTTGTGACTGATGCTTGAACATTATCCTGAAGAATTTGTTGATTTTGGGTTGAATTCATCTGACCTTCGACTTTAACAAGGGCCCCAGTCCCTGAACTAGCCACACAGCCCCACAGCATGATGGAACCTCCACCAAATGTGACAGTAGGTAGCAGGTGTTTTTCTTCGAATGGGGTGTTCTTCTTCTGCCATGCAAATAGCTTTTTGTTCTGACCAAATAACTCCATGTTTGTCTCATCAGTCCAAAGCACTTTGTTCCAAAATGAATCTGGCTTGTCTAAATGAGCATTTGCATACAACAAGCGACTCTGTTTGTGGCGTGAGTGCAGAAAGGGCTTCTTTCTCATCACCCTGCCATACAGATGTTCTTTGTGCAAATTGCGCTGAATTGTAGAACGATGTACAGATACACCATCTGCAGCAAGATGTTCTTGCAGGTCTTTGGAGGTGATCTGTGGGTTGTCTGTCACCATTCTCACAATCCTGCGCATATGCCGCTCCTGTATTTGTCTTGGCCTGCCAGACCTGCTGGGTTTAACAGCAACTGTGCCTGTGGCCTTCCATTTCCAGATTCCATTCCTCACAGTTGAAACTGACAGTTTAAACCTCTGAGATGGCTTTTTGTAGCCTTCCCCTAAACCAGGAGACTCAACAATCTTTGTTTGCAGATCTTTGGAGAGTTGCTTTGAGGATCCCATGCTGTCACTCTTCAGAGGAGAGTCAAAGGGAAGGAAGCACAACTTGTAATTGACCACCTTAAATACCTTTATATCTCATGATGGGACACACCTGTCTATGAAGTTCAAGGCTTAACGAGCTCATCACACCAAGTAATCAGCATTGAGCAGTGACAGGCATTACATTCAAGTACTGGACAATGTCCCAAAACATACAGCCAAAGCAACCCAGGAGTTTATTAAAGCAAAGAAGTGGAAAATTCTTGAATGGCCAAGTCAGTCACCTGATCTTAACCCAACTGAGCAGGCAGTTCACTTGTTGAAGACTAAACTTCAGACAGAAAGGCCCACAAACAAACAGCAACTGAAAGCCGCTGCAGTAAAGGCCTGGCAGAGCATTAAAAAGGAGGAAACCCAGCATCTGGTGATGTCCAGGAGTTCAAGACTTCAGGCTGTCATTGCCAGCAAAGGGTTTTCAACCAAGTATTAGAAATGAACATTTTGTTTCCAGTTATTTAATTTGTCCAATTACTTTTTGAGCCCCTGAAATGAAGGGATTGTGTTCAAAAAATGCTTTAGTTGTCTCACATTTTTATGCAATCGTTTTGTTCACCCCACTGAATTAAAGCTGAAAGTCTGCACTTCAGCTGCATCTGAGTTGTTTCATTTCAAATTCATTGTGGTAATGTACAGAACCAAAATTAGAAAAAAGTTGTCTCTGTCCAAATATTTATGGACCTAACTGTGTATATATATATATATATATATATATATATATATATATATAGTTTAGTTTAGTCATGCATGGCTTGTAACTGATTTGTGAAATAGCAATGGCTCATGATTTTAAGTGGACTCTCGCTCTGCTGCTGTCCTGCTAGGTAGCCTATAATACATTCAAGATTTTGGTTTTCATTCTTCACATTAAGAAGTTTTTCAAAGCATCCCAGGTTGGTAAATCCTTGCATTGAAGGGTTGGGGGGATCTCAAGAGCCTCCAGTCTTGGGTTGTCTTCTACACGTGTCAGTGATACAGGATAGATAGATAGATAGATAGATAGATAGATAGATAGATAGATAGATAGATAGATAGATAGATAGATAGATAGATAGATAGATAGATAGATAGATAGATAGATAGATAGATAGATAGATAGATAGATAGATAGATAGATAGATACTTTATTAATCCCAAGGGGATATTCACAAGGAGGCTGCTGGTAGCCAAATGTGGCTGCACGTCGGTAGTTTCTTGTGTGCTTTTCTTCTTTTTTGATGGCTTTGCTGATGCAGTAGATACACAAATAACAGAAGAACGATGAAGAGCGTCTTCTTTTTTAATGGACCTTGTGATATGTGGCCAGCCGTTCATCCCGGCCAATACCCCCAGGCCGCCAGGTGGAGCCCTCCCTGCAGCATGGAGGTGCCCCGAATGCCAGCAGAGAATTCTGGATAATGCAGTTTTTATCCCCAACCCTGCTGGATGCCGTGGGGGCCGCTAGGGGACGCTGCAGGGAGGAACAAGGATTATTTGCCCTATGCCCCGGAAGTACATTCAAGTCACATGGACAGGTGGAATGATGTGCTTCCGGGGTGAAGAAAAAAGGATTTTTATCTGACCCGGAAGTGTTCCTAGTCACGTGGACAGAGAGGGCGAAACACTTCCGGGTCAAGGACCATAAAAAGGACTGTGAGAGACCAGAGCGTTGAGCTGAGCTGGGTGGAAGGGTGGCAACGTGTCTGGGAGTGGAGGATTGTGCTTGATTATTGCTTATAGTTATTATTTATGAGTATTGTGGAGTGTAGGTGCTTTGTGCACTTTATTATTGTCCAAATAAATAATTATTGGACTTTTACCTGGTGTCTGAACAGTGGTCAGAGGGTTCAAGGGGTCGAGAGGACCACAAAACTGTCACAACCTTTACAGTTAGGAAGGTCTTTTTGAATTGATCAACACTTGCCAAAGAGCGTGATACAAGCTGCTTGGCCATACAAAGACCAGCTTGCACTATTTGGATCTTTTCATCACCACAGCACTAACTTTAGCTGTTCCAGATTTTTTATTACATAATACTAAAGCAGCAGTTTACTGCACCTCTCGGCGGTGCTTGGCTGCCTACACTTGAAATGCCAGCAGTGCTAATTGCCAGGCTAGCACAACTTGTGCTTCTGTTCTGATTTGGAGCTTTTAATGTCCTAAGCTATGAAAAGCTCAAGAGGCCCACAGCTTTCACCAAACATTTTGGGGGCGGCACGGTGGCACAGTAGTTAGCACTGTTGTGGGCCCAAAAATCTTTCCACATGTGTGGAGAAAGCTGAGCAGGAATTGATCTCAGTCTGAGACGGAGCTCTTAATGTTCTCCCCATCTTCCGAAACACATCCAGGTTAGGTAAATTGGGCCGTGTGTGTGTGTGTGGGTAGGTGAGCGTGTGTGTGTGTGTGTTTGTATAAGGCTTTGGAAACTGGGCTGGTGCCTTGTTCAAACTCTTTTGTGCCCTGACTGGCCTTCAAAATTCCTTCTTTATGTCACCTTTCTCCATAATACAGGGTGAGTCACAATGATGTTAACATTTGAATGACGGAAACAATTTATTCACAAAACATACTTCATCTGTGCAAGATGGCATCATCATATTCATCACACAAAAACCAATCAGCGACAGTACTATTTAAAGCCCAGACACACATTTCATAGGGAATACATGATATTCTGTCCTTCAGGTCACTGATATCACAAACTTTCCTGCTATACATGCGCTCCTTCACCATACTCCATAGCCAGAAATCAAATCAGGGGAGTGTGGAGGCCATGGCGATGGTCCACCACGACCTGGAAACGTGTGGCCAAGATAAAAATAAACCATTAGTGTTAACAAAATTTTGACTCAACCTATAGTATTACTGGGGTGCTCAAAAAATTAAAGGAACCCTTTTTAATGAGAGTACAGCATCAAGTCAATGACACTTCTGGGCTATTGATCTGGTCAGTTAAGTAGCAGAGGGGCTTTGGTGCACTAGAGGGGCAACAATGAGACGACCCCCAAAATCAGGAATGAATGGTTTAACAGGAGGAGGGAGGCTACTGACATTTTTCCCTCCTCATCTGTTTTGTCACTCGTTTTCCATTTGGCGCCTGTCAGCATCACTACTGGTAGCATGAGGCCATACCTGGACCCTACAGCGGTGGCACAGGTATCATAGTTCACTTGCAGGAGCTGGACAGAGGCTGCGATGCCGAGGGCGTAACATCAGGAGTGGGGAGCCGGGCAGGGCCCTCCTCACTGTTCTTTTTTGCACGGCAAGTTCTAAGATAAAGAGAAACCTGAAGGAAGCTCTGATACTGGTGTGTGTCCCTGGTAACTTGGGAGTTTACTGGAGGCATTGTTCTAGGCACAGGTAGAAACGACATTGTCCATCCGTCCGTAGATGAGTTTCTACATTCAGTGCAATTCTCAGGGGGTAAATCAGGGAAACAAAATGTGTCTTTGTCCCAAACATTACGGGGGGCACAATATTTACAATAATATCCCTTCCCTAACCTCACACTGGTTCCATTTCATCTGAACCACAGTAGTATGGTGCTGAGGTGTCACCCATTGCATGGCTCCACTCGGGTCCTAATCTGGGATCCTGAGTTGGTTTGTCATGTGGTGGGTGCGCCGATGCGCTGTATCAGCACCTGCTCCTAACCTATACCTAATGATACGGTTGTAATTCTAAGATAACAAAAAGAAAGGATGCACTTAGCTTCTTTTAATGCTGGCTTACACAACAGATAAAAACTCAAAGGAAGCTCCTGAAAAAGCCCGATAGTGCTGTGTATATTGGGTCCCCCGACATTTGGGAGTTACTGGAGGCATTACTTTAAACACAGGTAGAAACGACATTGTCCATCCGTCCGTAGATGAGCTTCCGTATTCAGTGCAATTGTCAGGGGGGTAAATCAGGGAAATGAACGTGTTTTTGTCCTAAACATTACGGGTGGCACAATATTTACCATAATAACCCTCCCTAATGATACGGTGGTAATTCTAAGATAAAGAAAAGCAAATAACACAAATGAAAGGATGCACTTAGCTTCTTTTAATGCTGGCTTACACTACTGATAAAAACTCAAAGGAAGCTCTTGAGAAAGTCCAATACTGGTGTGTGTGTGTGTTAGGTGGGGTTCCTTGGAAACCTTGGGGGTATTGGTGGCATTGTTCTAGGCACAGGTAAAAACGCAGTCGTCCATCTACCACATTCAGTGCAATTGTCAGGGGGGTAAATCAGGGAAAAAAATGTGGTTTTGTCCTAAACATTACGGGGGGCACAATATTTACAATAATATCCCTTCCCTAACCTTACACTGGTTCCATTCTATCTGAACTACAGTAGTGTGGTGCTGAGGTGTCACCCATTGCATGGTTGCACTCGGGTCCTAATCTGGGATCCTGAGTTGGTTTGTCATGTAGTGGGTTCGCCGATGTGCTGTATCAGCACCTGCTCCTAACCTATACCTAATGATACAGTTGTAATTCTAAGATAAAGAAAAGAAAGGATGCACTTAGCTTCTTTTAATGCTGGCTTACACAACAGATACGTAAAAACTCAAAGGAAGCTCCTGGAAAAGCCCGATAGTGCTGTGTATGGGGGGGTCCCTGGAAATTTGGGAGTTACTGGAGGCATTACATTAAGCACAGGTAGAAACGACATTGTCCATCCGTCCGTAGATGAGCTTCCATATTAAGTGCAATTGCCAGGAGGGTAAATCAGGGAAATAAACGTGTTTTTGTCCTAAACATTACGGGGGGCACAATATTTACCATAATAACCCTCCCTAATGATACGGTGGTAATTCTAAGATAAAGAAAAGCAAATAACACAAATGAAAGGATGCACTTAGCTTCTTTTAATGCTGGCTTACACTACTGATGAAAACTCAAAGGAAGCTCTTGAGAAAGTCCAATACTGGTGTGTGTGCGTGTGTGTGTGCGTGTACGTGAGTGTTAGGTGGGGTTCCTTGGAAACCTGGGGGGTATTGGTGGCATTGTTCTAGGCACCGGTAAAAACGTCATCATCCATCTTCCACATTCAGTACAATTGTCAGGGGGGTAAATTAGGAAAAAAATGTGGTTTTGTCCCAAACATTACGGAGGGCACAATATTGATCATAATAACCCTCCCTAATGTTACGGTGGTAATTCTAAGATAAAGAAAAGCAAATAACACAAATGAAAGGATGCACTTAGCTCCTTTTAATGCTGGATAACACTGCAGACAGAAACCCAAAGGAAGTTCCTGAAAAAGCCTGATACTGGTGTGTGTCCCTGGTAACTTGGGAGTTACTGGACGCATTGGTCTAGGCACAGGTAGAAATGACGTCGTCATCCATCCATCCGTAGATGAGCTTCCATATTCAGTGAAATGTCAGAGGGGTAAATCAGGGAAAAAAACGCGTTTTTGTCCTAAACATTACGGTTGGCACAATATTTACAATAATAACCCTCCCTAATGAAACGGTGGTAATTCTAAGATACATAAAGAAAAGCAAATAACACTGTCACAGGAGGCCTGGGGACAGACCCAGCCGGGATGCCAAGAAGGATCGGGGGTGGCGTTTGCGTCCTCCGGGCCGCGAGGGGGAAACCACCCTGGATCGGGAGAGGACCACGGGAGAGGAGCAAGGAGACTCAAGCCAGATGGGGCCCATGGCCACTGCCAGGGGGCGCCCTGAGCCTCAGAGATCCCGGGAGACATTCACTTCCGCCACACCCGGGAAGATGAATGAAGAGCCGTCCAAAGACGCCCGGAGTGCTTCCAGGTGCAAGGGCAGCACTTCCGCCACACCAGGAAGTACTGCCGGAAAAATGTCATCAGGAACCTAGAGCACATCTGGGTGAGAATAAAAGGGGCCGCCTCCCTACAATCAGGGAGCTAGAGTCGGGAGTGGGAGTGGGACGAAGCTCCTGTGGAGAGAGGAAAGGCGGCCCACGAACTGAGATAGATAGATAGATAGATAGATAGATAGATAGATAGATAGATGGATGGATGGATGGATGGATGGATGGATGGATGGATGGATGGATGGATGGATGGATGGATGGATGGATAGATAGATAGATAGATAGATAGATAGATAGATAGATAGATAGATAGATAGATAGATAGATAGATAGATAGATAGATAGATAACTTTATTAATCCCAAAGGGAAATTCACAGAATTTATACAGAATTTACAGAAATTTACAGAAAGGCCCGTGTTAGAGGTGGCTAGTGCTGTGTGTGTCTGGAGAACTGTTAATAAAACGTGTGCTTTTTATAAAGTAGCGGTGTCTGTCTGGTGGTGTTCGGACCCGGGTTCTCACAACACAAATGAAAGGATGCACTTAACTTTTACTGCTGGCTAACAGTGCAGACAGAAACCCAAAGGAAGTTCCTGAAAAAGCCCGATACTGGTGTGTAACCCTGGTAACCTGGGAGATACTGGAGGAATTGTTCTAGGGACAGGTAGAAACAACGTCGTCATCCATCCGTCCGTAGATGAGCTTCCATATTCAGTGAAATTGTCAGAGGGGTAAATCAGGGAAAAAAATGTGTTTTTGTCCCAAACATTACGGGGGGCACAATATTTACAATAATAACCCTCCTTAATGATACGGTGGTAATTCTAAGATAAAGAAAAGCAAATAACACAAATGAAAGGATGCACTCAGCTTCTTTTAATGCCGGCTAACACTGCAGACAGAAACCCATAGGAAGCTCTTGACAAAGTGTGTGTGTGTTAGGTGGGGTTCCTTGGAAACCTGGGGGGTATTGGTGGCATTGTTCTAGGCAAAGGTAAAAACGTTGTCGTCCATCTTCCACATTAAGTGCAATTATAAGAGGGGTAAATCAGGGAAACGAATGTGTTTTTTTCTAAACATGGGGGGATCTGTATTTGGAAAGGAACTATTTAATATTGTCCTAAAATGACCACACCACATCTGCTGTGTGAATCATCAGCACTGACTCTCTTAGCCCACAGGTCTCGGGAGTCGGAGAGGGGAACAGCGTCAAGCGTTGGGCTTGATGGATTTCATCGGGAACATAAGATCTCTATTACCAATTGTACCTTTGGACTGAACCGCGCTTTACCGTTTTATTGAATTATATTTCCTCAGCTGATCGGTTGGGATTCGTCAAAGCTGACATCCCAAGCGCTCTTTCTCTTTTTTAATCAGCCTTTAGGTTTTCCCGAAGTTCACACTCTTCGGGTCTTTATTTTGTTTTCTAATCAGATTCTGTATTCTCCATGTTCACCGTGCATGCTGTGTTCTATTGAAGAAAAAAAAAAAGAGTAAAACCGGTGTGCAGCTGATTGGTGTCATTTTCATTTTAATGCTACTGGTTTCCATAGTAACCCATCAGATGCACCGCAGTGCGTTGTAACACCAATCCACCTCTCGACAAACCAGAAGGTACACCGGCAGCATTCTGTAAGGCCGAGGGGCACAAGGCAGTGGCCACCCGCCTCGTCTCTTTGTTATCGCTGGCTGCTGTTTGATTTCTTTTCTGCCATTATAATTACTTCATCTCCAAAGAGTTACGGAATTCTGTCTCTCTTATGTTTTTGTTTAATGCCATGGCACAGTTAGACAACTCGTCTTTACGAATCAGAAGGTTAATGATAATTAGGACTTAACAAGAAGCCATATTGCAGCCTAAAACAACACAATTGCTAATTGCAGAACGGAGCCAACGCATATTGCGCAGAGCAGCCGTCCTTTGAGTGAAGAATTATAACGCTAATTATTGCATTTACTTTTTTTTTTTTTTTGATCTTAAAGTGATGGATTTGAGTCGTTGTGTAGGATTCGTTTCTGAGCTGCAATACAGAGCCTACAGAAACTATTCGGACCCCTACACTAATCAGCACAGGATCCCCACAGGCCCCAAACTCTTCACCCTGTACACTTATGACTGTGTCTCCACCCAGGACAACACCATCGTCATTAAATACACTGATGACACCACCATCCTTGGGCTCATCAAGGGGATTTGGGGGGGGGGGGGGGGGGGGGGGGGAACGAGTCAGGGTACAGGACCCTGGTAAACAACATTCTTGTCTATGGAGAGGAGAATGACCTTATCCTCAACACAGACAAGACCAAAAAATAATATTGGACTTCAGGAAGAATCCTCCTCCTCTACAGCCTCTTATCATCAAAGGGACTGAGGTGGAGAGGGCAGATTCCTGGGATTGCAGATTACATCAGACCTGAGCTCAAAGCATCGTGATGTTCCAACAGTGATGGATTAAAAGTCAGAAGTCTGCATGACCATCATCATCAAGTCCTTCCGTGAGAACCCTAAATACAAAGAGGACTATTTCATTTTTGTTAGGTAGAATGACCAGAGGGGACTGGGTGGTCTCGTGGCCTGGAACCCCTGCAGATTTATTTTTTTCTTCAGCCGTCTGGAGTTTTTTTTTTGTTTTTTCTGTCCCCCCTGGCCATCGGACCTTACTCTTTTTCTATGTTAACTAATGTTGTCTTATTTTAATTTCTTATTTTGTCCTTTATTTTTCTTTTCTTCAATATGTAAAGCACTTTGAGCTACTTTTTTGTATGAAAATGTGCTATAGAAATAAATGTTGTTCTTGAGCTGGACTCCTAACACCACAGTCACAGTTTGATTAGGCTGCTCAGGAAAGCCGGCCTGAACCATCGCCCTCTTACCCAGGCCTACAGAGGACTGATTGAGAGCAGGCATCACTGTCTGGTATGGGAACACCATACAGGCAGAAAGAAAGGCTTTGCAAAGAGTCATAAAGACTGCGGAGAGGATCATAGGGTACAAAACTTCCTTCCATGGACTCTATGTACGCATATCGCTGTCGGAAAAGAGCACAGGGAATTATTAGGGACTCGCTCCATCCAGCTCACTCTCTGCTCAGAGACAAAAGCCGTATGTACAACCTGAGACACAGCAGAGCGGACAGCATCCTCACTCACTGAACAAGGTTTTTCAATGGCTTCTTCCCCACCACAGTCAGACTGATGGAAAAACAAAATTACTGAATATGTGCAATAACCCCACACTACCTAAAAATGTTAGGAAATTGAGGCGCTTTCTAAATAAACAGGATTCTGAGAAATTAATTCCATCCATCCATTATCCAACCCGCTGAATCCGAACACAGGGTCACGGGGGTCTGCTGGAGCCAATCCCAGCCAACACAGGGCACAAGGCAGGAGCCAATCCCGGGCAGGGTGCCAACCCACTGCAGGACGAGAAATTAATTCATGCATTTATCTCTAGTAGGATTGACTACTGCAATGCGGTGTTCACTGGATGTTCAAACTGTTCTTTATACAGTCTCCAGTTAATCCAAAATGCGGCTGCAAGAATTATTACAAGAACAAGAAAATATGAACACATAACTCCAGTTCTTAAATCCTTACACTGGCTCCCGGTTAAGTTTAGGGCAGATTTCAAAATCCTTCTTTTAACATATAAAGCATGAAATGGACGAGGTCCGGCTTACTTGTCTGAACTTATCATGACTTACAAACCAGAGCGCACATTAAGATCTCAAGATGCTGGTCTGCTTATGATTCCAAGAATTAATAAAATAACAATGGGAGATCGGGCTTTTAGTTACATGGCCCCTAAACTGTGGAGTGGTCTGCCTGCTACTATAAGAGATGCCTCTTCGGTCTCAGCTTTTAAATCCCGGCTAAAAACTCACTACTTCAGTTTAGCATATCCTGACTAGAGCTGCTGATTAACTGTACAGACTGCATCTCTGTTGTCAGTCATTAGCACTAAAACATAAGTAACATGATAGTTATAATTGGATACTAACCCTCACTTATTCTGTTTCTCTTCTCGGTACTCAAATGTGGCACTTGGTGCCACGGCCCACCTGCCACGTTGCTTTGCCTGCCTAAGGTAAAGTCATCCCTGATGGAGGATCGCAGGAATCGTGAGAAAGAGGGGTCCTTTCATCGGATTGGCTGGCCCAGCACTGTTTCAGCCGTGGAATGGCCAAATGGGGGAGGCAGCTTGATGGATGATGTCTCCAGGACTCTAAAATTATCCAAATCTTATTATGTGATATCATCTACTGTTAAATTCTGCTCCATACTTCTAAAAAAATTATATTTTTTATTTTTTATTGAGGATTTGTTCTGTTCTGTGTATTGTATTGTATTGACCCCCATCTTTTGACACCCACTGCACGCCCAGCCTACCTGGAAAGGGGTCTCTCTTTGAACTGCCTTTCCCAAGGTTTCTCCCATTTTTCCCTACAAGGTTTTTTTTTGGGAGTTTTTCCTTGTCTTCTTAGAGAGTCAAGGCTGGGGGGCTGTCAAGAGGCAGGGCCTGTTAAAGCCCATTGCGGCACTTCCTGTGTGATTTTGGGCTATACAAAAATAAATTGTATTGTATTGTATTGTACCTCACTTAACTTGTCATGTAAATGACGAGTGATAAATGTGCAATATTTTAACAGTGCAATATCTGCAATATAATTGTATTTTTTGTGAAGATATTACCACTTTCTTGTATAGTGATGGTATAATTCATATTATTTATTATATTGTTTTATTATTTTTTTTAAATGTTTACTATGACTCTGAAAGAACTCTGCACAAGAATTCCAATGTGCCTTGTCTGTTGGTTTTATGTACATATGGCAAATAAAGAACCTTGAACCCTTTTAATATGTTGAAGCTTTAGCTTAAATATTTGAATATTTTTTCTCAAAACATGCAGCTTTCTGAAAACCACGCAAAGCAATGGTTTCAGACATGAATCAACATAAAACGTCTGTTGCTGCTGTCGGCGCCTGCTTGGAATCTCTGACGGTAGCGGTTGCGTGGGTGGCGGCTCAATGGCCAGCAAGAATGCATGGCGGACCGGCTGACTGACTGTCGTCACCAAGCAGGTGGGTGACAGTGACATTTGCAGTGAGACACAATCTGGTTTGTACCTCTTGTCCTCGTAAGTGATGGTCGTCCCAGGCAAATGGTGCTTGTAGGCACAGCAGCTACACAAACATGTTCAGCCCCATGGTCAGCTGGGAAATGATCGGCTGATGCTGGTACCTCACGTTTGTGTTCAAACTCCATCAAAAATCAGAGTCCGACAAGTCAAGAGTGTGATTCAGGAAATTGAGGACAAATGAAGCAACGAAGCTGACCTTCCTTCTAGCAAAGGGAATCAAACTAAAATGGAGAGTTTTACCACAGTTTACAGGTGCTTATTATCCTCTTGGATGGCACAGTGGCGCAGTGGGTAGTGCTGCTGCCTCGCAGTTAGGGGACCCGGGTTCACTTCCTGAGTCCTCCCTGTGTGGAGTTTGCATGTTCTCCTGGTGTCTGCGTGGGTTTCCTCCAACAGTCCAAAGACATGCAGGTTAGGTGCATTGGCAATTCTAAATTGTCCCTAGTGTGTGCTTGGTGTGTGTGTGTGCCCTGCGGTGAGCTGGCACCCTGCCCGGGGTTTGTTTCCTGCCTTGCGCCCTGTGTTGGCTGGGATTGGCTCCAGCAGACCCCCATGACTCTGTAGTTAGGATATAGCGGGTTGGATAATGGATGGATGGATGGTATTATCCTCTCACCTCTGAATTTTGACAAAAGTCAACATCCGCCTTGAAAGAGTTAAAATCCTTTAAATATTCACTACTCCAAAAAATGAAGGGAACGCTTAGTCTTCACAATCTCCCCACAGTCCTCCCACAGTCAGGGCTATCAGTATGTCCACTTAGGAAGCAGAAGCCATTGTGCTTTGGTGCAAATGAAAGGGACAACAGGTGACCTGGGGCCACATGTAAAAATGGTGCATACGCACAAAAATGTTGCGTACTCCTGTTTCCAGGCTGAAATCGAGATGTATAAAACCTAAACTTGGCGTAAAGCCATGCACATTATCACGCCAGCTAAATGCTTGGTGTACACAAGTTCTCCGCTGGGTTTTGCATACTGGAGGCACCCAGCGTCAAAGCAGTGCTACTGTTCCAGTGTGGTTTCCCTTGCATTTTTAGATCCACATCCCTGACATGGCTTTATCATATACACTGAAATTAACCGCATCTGATTGTAATTACCGTGTACCAATATAATGGTCCACACAATGGACAAACTATTCTAAATACCATAGCTGCTTTAGCGTTGTTACTCTCACTGCACCTTCTTCTTTCAGCTGCTCCCATTAGGTGTTGCCACAGCGGATCATCTTTTTCCATATTACTCTCACTGCACCACTCGGAGTATTTATACCATTGTATCTGAGTGGGGAATCACAGATTTACAGCAGCTGATCGGAGAGAGAATTATCAGTATACAGCATCAAACACACGCTGCCTCAGCCATGCGCACAGTCTATTTGAACTGCACTTATACGACAAACGCTTCAGAGTCTTTCCTGCACTGACCTCGCGGTTCACAAACAGTTTCATCCCAAGAACTATAAACGCACTCAATCAGTCCATCAAGTGCTCCTTGTAGAACTGTTTGTACTTATTAGTACAATCACCTCACTGTAAACTTGCGATACAGTTATAATATTGCACAACCTGAGCCACTTTATAAAGCGCGTATTTACATATGATGACGATATCATTTTTAAGATGAAATGCAGAAAAATGTTTATTATATTATACAGATAAAATGTTAACATCATTTAAATAATCTATATTGTTAATAATTAAACATGTGAGGACACTGTGTTGCAGCCCTAGCGATGATCTGGCGCCCCGTTCACAGATTGTTTCTGCCTCGCACTGTATTCTTGCTGGGGCTGGCGCGACACTGGAAGGATAGATGGATAGAATAATTAAACATGTACTATGAAGATATTTCAATGTTCCTTATCGGCGTTCTAAGCTTACAGATGGTGTAACGTCTATTATAGAGCTGATTGTGTGGCGATTGGGTATTTGGAGAAATAACAGTAAGGACAGGAATTGAAGGTTAGTACGTTTGAAAGAGACAGTACTGCTACAATAAAGTATTTCATCGAAGGTCGCGCATGGTGCAGCAAGCATCTTGAGTGAGACATGAACAATCACTGCGTCACCGTGTTCCCATGTTTAATAACATGCTTTAACTTCTATCATCATGAAAATGATATCACGTATACATCTCAGTATTTTAGTTATTCAGAGAGCTGCAATATCATGAATGTAATGGATTCTGTGTCCTGTCGGAGGAAGAGAAAGCCCGTTTAAGAAGCACTTAGTGATTCACACACATAGAGCACATAGAAGATCAAATACAAAACAAAACATTTAACGTGCTACTTTAGTTACAATGGGATTTGAGAAACTAGTACATTAAGTGATTTTAAGATGAAGTTTATGATGTTCTGCTTTATAGGCAAAATAAACTACGTGATTAAAGTGGAAATTTAGAGATTATTAAAGTTGACATTTCATGCTTTTTCCCCACTGTGTGCCTATTTTTTTTTTTTTTTCTCTGTACCCTAATAAGCTTTCATGTGACACTCAGACAGTGGGCTACGACTCGCCTTTTCACAGCGACTTTGACATCTGACAACTTGTTTTTTATTTCGGGCACTGTATGACTTTGTGAACTTGAGCTTTTGAGTTTCTCCAACATTCTATGTCACGCGATCAACTTCCTTTTGTTGATTATACCACTGTTTAAACCAACAAATAGTACGTTTTTCTTTGCCTCCACTTGGTATTTGCTGAAATTCTTCTATATCCCCCCGTGCTTTTGCCATTGCATTTTCACAGAACGCTGAGTTTAAGGGTTATTTATATTGATTTGCATATTCAAAGAGGCATAATTCTGGGAGGAGTTTGGGAAGTGGCGGCAGGTGGGTGCACATGCGTTACTTTTCACGCTGACCGGGATTTATGGAGTGGAAGAACGTGGAAGTTGGCGTTCGCACAGATTTATGCATCTGGATTTTATTGTGCGTACGAACATTTCTGCTTTTGTCCTTATGCCATGTTTTAGTGTGAATTCTTCGCACGACATTATGCACGAGGCCCCTGGAGAGGGCACAGTAAGACACCCCCCCAATAAGGGAATGGTGGTCACAGTCAGTTGCTCTCTCCTTATCCTTCCTGGCTGATTCTTCTCTAGTTTGGTGTTTTGCTAGTGTTCTTGTCGCTACGGGTAGCACAAAGTGGCATCTGCAGCCCATTCTGGTAGTCCAGCTCCTCCAGAATGGCACATCCATATGTGACGTCACAGGAAGGTTCGCTGCGTCTCTCAGCACAGTCTCAAGAGCATGGAGGAGATACCAGGAGGAGAGCTGGACATGGCTGTAGAAGGGCATCAACCCAGCGGCAGGACTGGTATCTGCACATTTGTGTGCCAGAGTCCTACAGAATGACCTAAAAGCTGGCTACTGGTGCATATGTCTCTGACCAGACTGTCACAAACAGACTTCATGAGGGTGACATGACGGCTCGACATTCTCTAGAGCAGGGGGTCCCCAACTCCAGTCCTGGAGGGCCGCAGTGGTTGCGGGTTTTCATTCTAACCCTGTTTTTAATTAGTGACCTGTTTCTGCTGCTAATTAATTTCTTTTGAATTCATTTTAATTGAATATTTCGCTCATTTCTTGGAGTAATGTATTTTTTTCCCTCGTCAAGCAACTGAAATATCCCATGGACACAAGTACTGGTGCATCCCAGTCTATTGATCATCATCAGAGATGTTTCCACACCTTGACTGGAGTCCACCTGTGGTCAATTCAGTGGACCAGGCCTGAATGGTAAGGTATACGCTGGACTATGGTAGGTCCCACAGTTGAGCTATGAGATCAAAGGAATTGCCTGCAGAGCTTAGGATGCAGGATGGTATCAAGACACATATCTGGGGATGGTCTGCAGAAAAAAATTGCAGTAATGAAGGTTCCTCAGAATAAAGTGTCCTCCGTAATTGTTAACGTGATGAAACCAAGGTGAGCATCATGTCTGGCGAAAACCAGGCACCGCTGATCACCTGTCATTCCATAATGATGGCCGCATCAGACCTCAGACTGGGCCAACAACAGGACAACACAGGTGTGCTTTAGGGAATAGTCAGTCAATGTTCTTGAGCGATCTGGCCAGAGCTTTGGTGTTAAACTCAATTGAACATCTCTGGAACAAAGTTATGTGTCTGTCCTCCAGTCCAGCAAGACCACCCCGCCTCCGACTGCCACCCAGGTCACACTCTTCCTGAAGGTAAAGGGTCCACAGGACGGTGGTCCCACATTGCATTTTTAGGCTATGCCTGAGCAGCTCCCATCTTGCTAGATGCTCACCATGTGGGCACTCCCATCAAGCCTGGCTTCAGGTGGAGGAACCCCCGGTAATGCCATACAGGGCGGGTTACTTCTTTTAAATGTGTGTATCTGCATCATTAGAGGCGGTAAAACGCTGTTTGTTAGACTTCTCATCTGGAGCCACTTTGTCCTGGGAGGCTCCACCAGGAACTACATAACAAAAACCTGTTAACTGGCAGCAGCAGCTGTCCTGCTTATATCAATGTGGGAGCGCGGAGGACACTCGGGGGGCTTAGTATGACTGGAGATTCTACACCAAGATATAAGAAAAAGGTACAAACTCTACAAAGTGACATCTCCAGAAATGACACCTGGGTCACTGGAAGTGTCAGGCAGAAGCATTAGCCAATGTGACAGTCAGGAAGCTTTATATACCAAAAATGCTTCAATAAATTCCATTTTTTTATAGTGCCTTTTAGAGAACACACCATAACAAGGAGCTTTACAAAGAATACAAGAATACAAATAAAAACAGCAAGCTCATAAATGAAAACGCAAGTCTAAATAAGAGCACAGTGGAGTACTACAGCATGTATGATCACAACAATCGATTAAATGTCACTTCTAAAACATTATACTGCACTTGTATCACTTCTTCTGCAAAGCTTTACAAAGGCAACATCCCAGGCAGCCACGCAACACAAATCTGAAGGAAACAGAAGGTCCACTTACCAGATTGGCAAATATGTAATGGTAACTTTTCACGTGTTTCCCCATGCTGATTATCTGTAAAGAAAAGGAGAAAATCTTGAGGGTGCCGTTCAATTTCTATTTCATCTGCACATGAATACAAAACAGACATTCCACAACAGACTGGATGTGTTTATAACTTAGAGAACAACTGCAAGCCAACAGTAATTTCATAATCAAAGTTCTGTCCACGACGGCTCATGACTTCATGTCCAGATCAGTGGGATTAATACAATGGCTGAATAATGGATTACTGACTCATGAGATAAATGCAGCAGGTTCAAGGGGTCAGATGTACAGTACTTGGTTACGCCAAGAAATTCAGAAATGCCAGAGGATGGATAGATAGATAGATAGATAGATAGATAGATAGATAGATAGATAGATAGATAGATAGATAGATAGATAGATAGATAGATAGATAGATAGATAGATAGATAGATAGATAGATAGATAGATAGATAGATAGATAGATACTCTTGGATAAGTTCTACGGCGTATAAGTCGGGACTTGATTCTACAGTATAATTTCTGGTATTTTTTATAATGTTATTCGTATAAGTCAAATGTTGAAAAATCATGCTATTGGTCCAAGAGATTATGATATGCAAACGCCCACCTGACAGAGTAACCATTGAGCACACTCTCTATTGTGCCTACGTGACCACACAGTAATACCCAAACTATTCTGAAGTGACATTTGCACTATTTTGTGTTTTTTGTATCTCACACCCTCATACACCTTTATCGTAAGAGCATCCCTTATCTACAATGGATCGTTCAATCAGAAGAAAATATGAAGCTGGTTTTCAATTAAACGTCATTGAAGTAGCAAAAGAAATTGGTAACTGTGCTGCTGCAACAAAATTCGATGCATCTGAGAACTGATGTGAGATTGGAGGAGGCAAAAAGATGTAAAAAAAAAAATTAAGTGTCGCATTTTTGAATGGGCATATAAGTCGGGGTCTGATTTTATGATCGCTTTTTTAGGGTTTCAAGACCCAACTTATACATGAGTATATACAGTAGATATTACTTTAAGCATAGTAGGCAGGATAGATAGATAGATAGATAGATAGATAGATAGATAGATAGATAGATAGATAGATAGATAGATAGATAGATAGATAGATAGATAGATAGATAGATAGATAGATAGATAGATAGATAGATAGATAGATAGATATGAGCAGTTTAGATATGTTTTTATATGTGGTTACCCCTATTTTCAGGGGCTTAAAAGTATTGGGACAACTCCAAATCCACGATACAACCCATTGTGGTGGTGCACAGAGCCAACACATTATGAAAATCACGTCACTGTCCAGATACTTATGGACCTACCTGTACTTACAGGTTATACATTACAATATACACAATAAAAGTAATGCTGCCTTCTTAATACATTCTGCAAGTAAACCATTAGCCACAAGTAAAAATAATATTGATTAGTTGAAATTGGTTAAAACCTACAATACTCATAAATACACAGACATGAAAGGCACTGTGAAACAGATATTAATGGCATTGTGATAGATAGATAAATAGATGTGAAAGGCACTATATAATAGATAGATAGATAGATAGATAGATAGATAGATAGATAGATAGATAGATAGATAGATAGATAGATAGATAGATAGATAGATAGATATCAATTTTAGCATATCATGAGGTTAAACTATCAGTTCTTTTCTATTTTACAAACTTTTGACCTCGTAACAGCAGCAGAAGGCAGAAGGTGAAACTTGTGAAAATGATACTCGCTGCTGTAAAAGGTCAGCCTGGCAAGATGAAAGGTCAAAACCTTAAATGGTAAAATGGTCCATTTTTTTTCTTCTGGACTCTCCACATGTGACAAACACGAAGGCCTTGATCTAGTGGTTATGTTCTTGCACGCCTTGTGAACATCTGCTGACGAGGTCTGTCAAAATGACATTGCACTGAGAGGGGCTTTGTGGTGTTGTTTATGGCTTTCTTCTTCTTCCTCTTTTATTTTTCTTAACCTTTGAAGTTTGACTTTCATGTACGAAGTATGACAATTTAATCCCAGGAATGGCCGCATAGTGATGTAATTGTTTCGAAATCACATGAGTAGTCGTGCTTGAATGTGTTTGAACTAATATGTGCTGGCACACATGCGTGATTAAGTGGCAGACAACGGGTGCTAAAGAATTGCGAGATTGGGGTATGAAACAGCGCGTTAATGCCTTTCTCTCTTCCTCACTAGAAAATCTGAAGATCCAAAGTCCAACTCCACATGAATTCTTCGGCTTCCCAATAACTACACTTCAGAATTTCGTCCATCGCTGCTTACTGTCCTTTCGTGATGACTTAATTTCCGGTCCCTCTCCAATGTCCCCACCTCAGCTCTGCCCCAGTCTATTCACGTCATCCTCATTTCCTCTGCCTCTGTAGTTCTTCCGGCCACAACTCCATTAAAGCTCCGTTTGTCATTTGTTCCAATGTCAATTGTCATATTCAGGCATTCTGACCGGTGCATCTATGTTTTTTGGTTGACTGAACATCCTACGGTATACGGGGACGGATTCCCAACCCTTAATCTACTGTCATGTGCCTTTATTTCTTCACAGTGCGTAAATTTCAAGCTGATAGAGCCAGCTATTAGTTAGCTATTGAGAAGGTAATAGATATCTGCATGTAGACTTTGGCGTAAAAATGGGTGATCGAAATTTAGATCAACGTATTCATATTAAATTTTGTATGAAAATCGGCAAATGTAACGTTTCAGTAGCACAACTGTTTGCAAGTGGCATATGGTGAAGATGCCATGAAAAAGTCGAGTGTGTTTGAGTGGCATTAGAGGTTCAAAGATGGCGAGTAGATGTGACGGAACCTGCAATGGAAATTTACGTGTTCACCGTGCCCTAAAAACAGCATGCATGTCACGTTCACAGGTTAATACCAAGCTGGGATGTTTCTTCGATCACAAGGGAATAGGCCACCAAGAATTTATCGAACAGGGACAAACAATCAACCAACAATGCTCTTTAGAGGTACTGAAGAGATTACAAGATTCCGTTCAAAGAAACAGACCCGAAATGTGGCCTGAACAAGTGGATCATTCATCATGACAGTGCGCCAAGTCACACCGCGCGAGACTTTCTGGCTAAAGAAGCGATTACCCAATTAGATCGTCCTGCCTGTTCACCTTGACTCAGCTCCCTGTGATTTCTGGCAATTTCCAAAATTAAAAGCTGTGCTGAAAGGATCAAGATTTTCTAATATTACTGAAACCCAATAGAATATGAGGCAGCTACTCGACAGAGTTCCGGAAAATGAGTTCCAGGCCCGCTTCCAGGAATCGGAACACCGTTTAAGTCAGTGTACAGATGCACAAGGGGAGTACTTTGAAAGTGACAATTGCCACTAGTCTACAGTTCCACGTATATATTTTTTAAATTGTCACACCTCGTATTTATCTGTTATCTGGTGTTTCATATTAGTTTGTATCCTGTCTTACAATGTCATCTTTGCTTTTATTCCTGTTGTATTAAGCGTGAAGTGCTTTCAGCATAGGAAAAGGTCAGTCAGTCGGACATTTTCAAACCCACTTAGTCCTGAACAGGTTCAGGGTGGTCTTTATCAATGGCGCCTGATGACCCCGACTCTCTTGACTCACTGACCCCAATGTCTTACTTGTGTTTCTGAGTGGATGAGTAGTCATTTTCTCAAACTAAATAAGGAGAAATCGGAAATCTTAGTGATTGGCAAAAATGGATATAATGAGGGTATTAGAAATAAACTTGATCTATTAGGCTTAGAAGTGAAGGTAGAGGTAAAGAATTTAGGAGTAATTATTGACTCTGACCTAAATTTTAAATCACATATTAATCAGATTATTAGGACAGCATTTTTTCACTTAAGAAATATAGCAAAAGTTGGACCTCTTATAACATTGTAATATGCTGAGAAATGAGTTCACGCTTTTGTTTTCAGTCGACTAGATTACTGTAACGCACTCCTCTCAGGACCACCCAAAAAAGACATCAATTGATTACAACGAGTGCAGAATGCAGCTGCTAGAATGTTAACTAGGAAAAGAAAATCCGAGCACATCACCCCAGTCTGAGCATCGTTACACTGGTTACCTGTGACATTTGGAATTGACTTTAAAATACTGCTTATGGTTTCCTCCACCCATCCTTCTGCTGATACCAGCATAGGAGAGAGAATCCCCCAACCCACAATTACAGCAGCCCAGGTAAGCAGAGAGCTGAGGAGACTTCGTGCCAGCAAAGCGGTGAGTCCAGATGGAGTATCGCCACGACTGCTGAAGGCCTGTACATTGGAGCTGGGGAGGCCTCTACAGTGCATCTTCAACCTGAGCCTGGAACAGGGGAGAGTCCCGAGGCTTTGGAAAACATCTTACATCACCCCAGTCCCAAAGGTATCACGTCCTGGTGAACTGAATGACTTACGGCCTGTCGCCCTGACATCACATGTGATGAAGACCATGGAGAGGGTGCTGCTTCACCACCTGAGGCCACAGGTCCGCCATGCCCTCGACCCTGGGCAGTTCGCATACCAGGAGAAGGTGGGAGTGGAGGATGCCATCATCTACATGCTACACCGATCCCTCTCCCGCTAGCACAGAGGCAATGGTGCATTAAAAATTATGTTTCTGTACTTCTCTAGCGCCTTCAACACCATCCAACCTCTGCTCCTTAGGGACAAGCTGACAGAGATGGGAGTAGATTCATACCTGGTGGCATGGATCGTGGACTATCTTAAAGACAGACATCAGTATGTGCGTCTCGGGAACTGCACGTCTGACATTGTGGTCAGCAACACAGGAGCGCCACAGGGGACTGTACTTTCTCTGGTCCTGTTCAGCCTATATACATTGGACTTCCAATACACCTCGGAGTCCTGCCACGTGCAAAAGTTCGCTGACGACACTGCTATCGTGGGCTGTATCAGGAGTGGGCAGGAGGAGGAGTATAGGAACCTAATCAAGGACTTTGTTAAATGGTGCGACTCAAACCACTTACAACTGAACACCAGCAAAACCAAGGAGCTGGTGGTGGATTTTAGGAGGCCCAGGACCCTCATGGACCCCGTGATCATCAGAGGTGACTGTGTGCAGAGGGTACAGACCTAGAAATACCTGGGAGTGCAGCTGGATGATAAACGGGACTGGACTGCCAATACTGATGCTCTGTGCAAGAGAGGACAGAGCCGACTATACTTTCTTAGAAGGCTGGTGTCTTTCAACATCTGCAATAAGACGCTGCAGGTGTTCTATCAGACGGTTGTGGCGAGCGCCCTCTACTACGTGGTGGTGTGCTGGGGAGGCAGCATAAAGTAGAGGGACGCCTCACACCTGGACAAACTGGTAAGGAAGGCAGGCTCTATTATAGGCACGGAGCTGGACAGTCTGACATCCGTGGCAGAGCGATGGGCGCTGAGCAGACTCCTGTCAATCATGGAGAATCCACTGCATCCACTGAACAGGATCATCTCCAGACAGAGGAGCAGCTTTAGCGACAGACTGCTGTCACCGTCCTGCTCCACTGACAGACTGAGGAGATCGTTCCTCCGCCACACTATGCGACTCTTCAGTTCCACCCAGGAGGGTAAACGTGATAGATAGATAGATAGATAGATAGATAGATAGATAGATAGATAGATAGATAGATAGATAGATAGATAGATAGATAGATAGATAGATAGATAGATAGATAGATAGATAGATAGATAGATAGATAGATAGATACTTTATAATCCCCAAGGGGAAATTCACATACTCCAGCAGCAGCATACTGATAAACAATAATATTAAATTAAAAAGTTATAAAAATGCAGGTATAATAGACAATAATCTTGTATAATGTGAATTTTCCCTTGGGATTAACAAAGTATCTATCTATCTATCTATCTATCTATCTATCTATCTATCTATCTATCTATCTATCTATCTATCTATCTATCTATCTATCTATCTATCTATCTATCTATCTATCTATCTATCTATTTAGAATTGACTTTAAAATACTTCTGATTGTCTACAAAGCCTTCAATAATCTGCTCAGTCCATCATCTCAGAATGCCTCTCACCTTACACTCCAAACCGTAACCTTAGATCTTCAAATGAGTGTCTACTTAGAATTCCAAGAGCTGAACTTAACAGAAGTGGTGAGACGGCCTTCTGCTGTGATGCACCTCAAATCTGGAATAGCTGACCGATAGAAATTTGCCAGGCTAATACGGTGGAGCACTTTAAAAACTGCTAAAAACACACTACTTTAACATGGCTTTCTCAGAGCTTCATTTTAGTGTAACCCTGATGCTCTGTATATGCAATTAATTCTCATTCTTATCATGGCTCCACAATCCGCATTAACTCCTACTTTCTCTGCTGTTCTTTCTCCAGTTTTCTATGATGGTGATCTGCGCCCCCACCACCTGATCAGGGCACTGTGATGTCCCTCCATTGATGGATTGAAGGCCAGAAGTCCACATGACCAGCATCGTCTAATTCTTCCACGAGGAGCCTGAAAACCACGAGGACTGATTGAGATGATTTATATTGGGGGGGCTGGATGGTCTCGTGGCCTTGGAACCCCTGCACATTTTTTTTTTGGTTTGTTTGTTTTTTCTGCCCTCCCTGGCCATCGGACCTTACTTTTATTCCATGTTAATTAATATTGCCTAATCTCAGGGGTGGGGGTCGATTTGTTTTCAGTCTTATTTTTTTGTAAAAACTTATCTATTTCTATGGAATGATTACAATAAATCAATAAAATAAAAAAAAAAAATAAAGAGTATTATTTATTACTATTATTATTATTAGTTAGCCAAATTTCCATACGCATAAAACTGCAAGTCAATGCAGAGGTGAAGATTGGGTTAATATTGAGATTTAGCCCAAAATCATCAGCATAAGAGTGAGGCCAATTTAATAAAAAGCAACATATTGAAGGGCGGAATTTTATTGCCTATGAAATGCTAGGTCTTAATAGAAGAAATGATTACATTATGTAATTATCTGGGGGAATCCTAATCATGAAAGTAAATTGTTTAGAACAAGAACAGATAATGAAGCAGATGCAGCCAAAGAGACATGCTGATATTCAGGGACCAGAATCTCTTAGGATGGCTGCAAGTTATAATAATAATTAAAAATAAATAAAAAAAATCAATAATCTTTTATGAAGCTACCCCCGCCTACCGTGAGTGTGCTAATTGGAGGCTTAGTCTGAGAAATGCACTGAAATCTTCCATCCTGCAAACAACTTAAACTAAGGATCAACATGTAGACAGCGCTCACTTCGGACATCTCGTCCCTTACAGTTCCCCCTGAGGAGCAGACAGTTCATCGCCATGTCACATCTTTCTGTTTATTGCTGCTGTATTTTGGGTTTGGTGTTCCGTTTCATAATTTTTAGTACGGCTGCGTCACAGTCTTAAGTTTTACTGCTCTTTGAATGCCCACCCTTGTGTCGTGATCACACTTTTAAAATTTTGTTAGAATTTTTCCACGGTCTCAAAACATTAATGAAGCTTTGTTTTAAGGGTATCTTGTTAAAGCTCCTCCCTTTGCTTATGTTTAAAATTCTTTTTTATGTCTTTCATGTTCATTATTGATTCACTAATTTATATTAAAACTGCTATTTGTCTATACTGTATATTCTCAGTCAGTCATCCTCCAACCCACTATATCTTACCACAGTGTCACGGGGGTCTGCTGGAGTCTGTTATGTAGTTCCTGCTGTTCTCTGATGTTCCTTGTGTTTTGTGGGTGGAGGCCTAAGAGGCGGAGCCACCATTACCTCACTTCTAAGGAACCGCCCCCTGCCTACGAGTTCCTTGTGGTTCATTGAATGCGCTTTGATGGAGGAGAGTTTTGTATTGGGAGTACTGCCCTGTTTTTGAATTATTTGGTTTGTGTCATGAATCACTCCATCCATCCATCCATTATCCAAACTGCTATATCCTAACTACAGGGTCAAGGTTGTTTTAAATTAATTTTAAATGAGAAACATTTTAAGGTTATGTTTTTTTCAGGATTTTCTAAGGTAAACTAGATTCATTATTTAAATAGAGTCTTGGGTTATTATTTTGAATTTTATTTTACAATTCTCTAAAATCCACAATGTAATTTTGGGTATTGTTACCATGAAATTGTAAAAGACTCATCCCCTCCAATGGTTGCAACTTTCTTCATAATTAGAGTGAGGCAATAAAAAAAGCAATTCAGTGTTTAACTTTGTTACAACTTCCAAAAAGACTTCCTGAGGCATTCATTTGTGTTTAATTTTGTTTGTGACCCTAAATTTATTAATAAATCTCAACCTGGTTTAACCCTTGACACCTTTTAGCAGGGTTTCTAGTGTCGTCTCGGCTTTAACCTTTGGTTTCGTGTTTGTCTTCTCCTCCTGGCCCTTCCTAACACGTCAGTTGGCAAACGGAGGACACAAGTTTGTTGTAAATTTTGCCTGTCTTTGAATTTTGCTTACTGGATTTTTGTATCCAGACTTTTGTATTTTAAACAAAACCATTTGCCTTGTTATATTTTGGTGTGTTTTAATATTTTTCTTTCCATTCATTTGTTCATATTTTTCTTTCTTTCTTTTTTCTATATATTAAAAATTTCCTGTTTTGATAGATAGATAGATAGATAGATAGATAGATAGATAGATAGATAGATAGATAGATAGATAGATAGATAGATAGATAGATAGATAGATAGATAGATAGATAGATGTGAAAGGCACTATATGATAGATAGATAGATACATAGATGTGAAAGGCACTATATGATAGATAGATAGATAGATAGATAGATAGATAGATAGATAGATAGATAGATAGATAGATAGATAGATAGATAGATAGATAGATAGATAGATAGATAGATAGATAGATAGATAGATAGATAGATGTGAAAGGGACTATATGATAGATAGATAGATAGATAGATAGATAGATAGATAGATAGATAGATAGATAGATAGATAGATAGATAGATAGATAGATAGATAGATAGATAGATAGATGTGAAAGGCACTATATGATAGATAGATAGATAGATAGATAGATAGATAGATAGATAGATAGATAGATAGATAGATAGATAGATAGATAGATGTGAAAGGCACTATATGATAGATAGATAGATACATAGATGTGAAAGGCACTATATGATAGATAGATAGATAGATAGATAGATAGATAGATAGATAGATAGATAGATAGATAGATAGATAGATAGATAGATAGATAGATAGATAGATAGATAGATAGATAGATAGATAGATAGATGTGAAAGGGACTATATGATAGATAGATAGATAGATAGATAGATAGATAGATAGATAGATAGATAGATAGATAGATAGATAGATAGATAGATAGATAGATAGATAGAAAAAGCACTATATAAGATAGATAGATAGATAGATAGATAGATAGATAGATAGATAGATAGATAGATAGATAGATAGATAGATAGATAGATAGATAGATAGATAGATAGATAGATAGATAGATAGATAGATAGATAGAAAAAGCACTATATAAGATAGATAGATAGATAGATAGATAGATAGATAGATAGATAGATAGATAGATAGATAGATAGATAGATAGATAGATAGATAGATAGATAGAAAAAGCACTATATAAGATAGATAGAAAAGGCACTATATAATAGATGATAGGTAGTTGGGTAGATCTGAAAGGCACTATATAATAGATAGATAGATAGATAGATAGATAGATAGATAGATAGATAGATAGATAGATAGATAGATAGATAGATAGATAGATAGATAGATAGATAGATAGATGTGAAAGGCACTATATAACTGATATTATATTTACAGTCATATTATAATGAAAAGATGTTATAGACTCTTGAAGAATAAACTGGCCTGGTACATTTTAGAAATAAATGATCATCTAAATTAAGTTGTTTCTCTTTGATTAATCTGTTTTTTCACTTGAATAAATGTTTTTCTATTCATGCTTGTACGTATGTGTTTATTTTTCTCTGCAGCAGTTTCATATTGTTTCATTGTTTATTTTTTAACCCCTTCTCTGTCTCGTCCTTTCTGTTTCACATGCTCTGTGTATGTACAGACTGTATGTCTTTTTGTTTTCATATCCACTTATTCTTTCATTCCTTCAATTGCCGATTCATTTTTATGATTTTCGCCCTGTTCAGTCTTTCTTTATTGTATAACAGCATAATGCCACAGATTAGCTGCCTCCTCTCCATCAAGATGGTTGAAAACTGTTTGGCAGACCTAACAACTTGGCTTTTCATGGCAGCTGTTGCTTATTATGAGCTTGGAATTAAAAGTTTCTGATGACCTCCCTCCTGCCTTAAAATTCAAGTAGGGGCGCCCGCCATCAAGGAGACACTTCAGCGCTCAGACGTTTGCAGTGAATTGGCCCTGTAATCTATTTGCTTGTATTCAATTCAATTGCAATTATTCTACTTCTTCTGTGCTGTTTTTCTCCTTTTAATTTGTTAAACCTGAAGATCCCAGCTACCACCCATATCCAAGGAGTTTGAGTTAGCGTGCTGTGAAACACCAGATTGCTTTTCCGTCTTGTGCTCCGGGTTCACAACTAAACCTCTGGATTTCAATAACTACATTAGAAAAAGCAGATTATGAAAATGGACGAAGGAAGAAAGGATGGATAAAAAGCCCAGCCTGAAGTTGAAAAAGTGTGACATTGCAGTTTAAAGAAGTGTAGGAGATGTGGTGTCAAAGCAGGAGGAGAACATGTATAATCAGCATAGCACTGTGACAGCCTCACCCAGATGTTCTGCTGTCTTTTTAGTGAAGCCAGAGACAAATCAACAAACAAGGACAGCTTTCATAGCATCTGCCTCTGAATGTGTGAATCGACAGAATTGACCCGGTAAGATGTGTAGAGTAAGGCTTTGTGCCCCCATACGCCCCAAAACGCCTGCACCTGAAGCATGGCAAGATGGCATTAAGGCGGATTGTGTTCTCTTGAATTTCTCGATTCCATTCGTAGTGTCATTTTCTTATGACATAATTACCAAAAAAAAATATGTGATAACCAAACGAGACAAAATAAAAATGTTATCGAAATCTGTCTAATGGATTGTAAATACGAAAAAACAGGAGTCGCCAGCTCTGGTCCTGGAGGACCACCATGGCTGCAGGGTTTCATTCTAACCCTTTTCTTAATGAGTGACCTCTTTTTGCTGCTAATAAAGTTCTTTTGAATTCATTTTAATTGACCTGATCTTGAAGACTCAGACCCCTTAATTGTTTCTGTTTCCTTAATTAGCAACCAAACAATAATGACATACAAAATGAGCCAAAACAACTGGTGTCCATCACACAATATCTGAAAATAAAGAAAGATGAAGGTCTCAGGAATGTCGACATTCTCAGGTCTCCAAAACATTTGAACAGCGCTCTTAGAAAAGAGAAAATGAACAATTTCGGAAATGTCTGCTAACGCACCATGAGAGCAGCAACAAGCCATGGAATTAAAGAACGGGTTTCATTAATGACAAGAATCGGCACCTCATTAAGCAGCTGGTTGGAGTGAAATTGGTGTGAGTTTGAGGCCCTCGCTTACTTGGTCTCCTCTTGGCTCCCTCGCTTCACATTTCATTTCTGTTTGGGTGCCATTTAAGGAAAGCAATGAAGCAACTCAGAGGAGCGATGGAAGAAATCTTCAAAAAGCAATTCAATTAAAATGAATTCACAAGGAGTTAATTAGCAGCACAAACAGGGCACTCATTAAACAAAAAGGGTTAGAATGAAAACCTGCAGCCACGGTGGGTCCTCCAGGACTGGACTTGGCGACCCATGTCCTAAAAGATGTGACGTCACTCTCACTGAAGACTCCACACAAGACATCACATGGTGCTTAGAAAACGTCTACTGCTATCCTTAGCCTTTAATGAGGAGAAAAACGCGTCTCCTTGTTTTGCTTTAACCCCCCCATTAACTCTTTCAGGGCTGGTGTCGACTTTTGTCAAAAGGAGGAGTTGACGATGGTAATCGACTGTAAACTGTGACAAAACCAACTGTTATGTTTTAGTTGGACTCTTGTTGTCTGAAGGAATGTTAGATTCGTTGGTTTGAGATTTCCTGCGCTCGCGTGAGTGGCAAGGCGCACACAACGGCAAAAATGGGACTGACGTCTGGCGAGAGATCAGACGACATTTTGCCTATTATTTCGGAACTGGACTATGACTTGATTTTGATACAAGCGATCGAAAACAAATGTGAGGTTCAAGCTTCAGCTGATTGGTCCCAAGCTAATCGTGGTTTCTGACAATGTTCGCCAGGTAGAACTGCCACTTAACAATGACAAGAGGTAAAAACCACATTGAAATGCACTGCGACCGTGATCGCTGCTGCTGCTGCCCCAGCTACGCGAAGACAGCCTGGCAACAAAGCCACAGCATGCAGCAACAGACGTTTCATGTTGATTTCTGTGTGAAACCATTGCTTTTCAGAAACTGTTTTTTGGAAACAATATTCAGCCCTCGAAGAGTTAACCTATCGTCTATGGGGGAGGAGCGAGAGCTTCGGATTTGACAAAAATTTCGATCTCCGGTTTTCACTGGATCTCGGATGTTTTAGGGGTTCCCCTGATAATGAAAACATTGATATCTCTGTGATGGGTGTGTGCGTCTCTGAGTGTGTCACGGTCTCTGTTTAGAGCTAAAAGGGCTGGACAGAGAAATACCAAACTTGAAACTTCAGCCTGTCATGAGATGACAATGTGCTGATTAGTTTTTGAGCCAAATCGTGCAAGAGAAAGAGGCCCTCGAGAAGAACCCTCAAATACCGTAATTCTCCAATTAATTACGAATTCTACCTGTCAATTGCTATCATAATGACCTATTTTATGATTGGAAAGATCAGCATCAAAGTGGTAAACCATTACTGAAATGTTAGAGAAGAGTAACGTGGTTTGTAAGACGCAGAGCCTATGTCCAAATGTTTCATTATTGTATTAAGGTTCTTAGTAAAATTGTTACCGAATGCAACAAAACATTTGACAATCTCTTTGAAAAAGAGTGAGAATCGATCAATTGTGGAGCAATATAAATTAATAAAATGAAAAAATGCAGCGTAACCAGAGATGAATCAATAAGCAGAACAGATGTTCTGTTTTGTTACGCAGAAAAGCAGATATTACTGGGTCTGCAATGGACCAGAAGCAAAAACTAATGGGTTAGTAATCAGAGAGGCTATGAACTATAAGACAAACCCTAATCACTAATCCAAACAATGGCAAAGCTATAAGTCTTTCACCAAAATTTTCATTATGAAAACACAGGCGTGATTCACTGGTCAACAAGTATTTTGGAACTGGGATTCTTTCACCTGTACTTTAACAAATTTCACTTGCTGACTGCAAATCTGAAGACCGTTTTCGTCGAGCAGCACATCTCGTTTTTTAGTTATGATGTTCCAGGTCTTGGACAACTTGGCTGACTGGACAGTAAAGGCGGATAAGCATTTTGATAAATACCGGTAATTCCAATAGGGATGTCATTGAGATAAACGATTTTGCCACACGTTACTAACAGCTGTGAATTGTTTACCTTGTCATTATTAATTTTATTTAAAAATTATTCAATTTTAATTAGCAGAAAAATATTTGTTACTGATTAGCTGGTCTTATATGACTCTAAAGCAGTGCTCCGCAACCTTTTCTCACCTACGACACACCAAAGTTCTTCCTAGAATTCCGCGGCACATCAAAAGCTAAAATATATAGCAGTGGCGTCGCTATAGCGGGGGGGGGGGAGTGGGGGGTTCCGCTCCGAGCGCCAGCTATTTAGAGGCGTCCAAACTACGGTACTTTCTTTTTTTTTTTGTTCCTTGAGGAGGCGCAAAAAAAAAAAATTTCTTTCAGCTTTGGGGCGTCAAATTTTTCACCGCCCCGGGCAACATGATCTCCAGCTACGCCACTGATATATAGATATGAATTTGAATATGAATCACACGAAGAACGTTAACCATACACAATTCAGCAACACAACTAATAGTAATGAATGATAACTACTGTCGCAAGACGAGTGAATGCGACGTAGCACGACTAATACGTCAGCTTGAATTGAATCTAGGTGAGGGCACGGAGCGATCTGCCTATCAAAGCATACTACGGAGTTGTCTGGTGACTACGTAGGGCCTACGTCGTAGGCGACAGGCGATGGGATTTATTATTTCAGAGAAATGACACATAAAATTATGAAACCTTTAAAAGGCTATTTACGCGAATATTTCATTGCACGTATTCTCGTTATTGTGTTTCTAAGGAGGACCGTTGAAATATTATTTAGTTACAAAATTGTCTTATTTGACCGCGGCACACCTGTATCGGCTCAAGGCACACCAGTGTGCCGCGGCACACCGGTTGCGGAGCACTGCTCTAAAGCATAATGACACAAGTCAGACATGACGGTGCAGCAGGTAGTCGGTTTTACTGTTTCCTTAACATAACATTGCATTTCAGGACATTTCGTTGGTTAGATTCACCATTACTTTGAAAATTTTGTCAATTTTTACTGTTGGTTCTTGCAAAGAGAGACGGATGTGCAGTACAAGCGCAAAAGCGAGTGCCTCCAACATTTTTGGGCATGCAGACCTCGCTTTTATATTGTGGTAAATTGACAGAAATATGCTTTAACGTGTCTCTGGTATCGTCTTCTGGTTTGTTTTCAGAATAAACAATTTTGGTGGGACAGAGTCCAAACTCCAGATATCGTGTTGATGTATTATATTGATATTGAAAAGTGTCAAAATGTCAATGATGTGTATTTCAAAAAACCTGACGTGCTAGCTTAATTCCAATTTCATATGTGAAATGAGTGTTAAAAACTTAATAAAAAGCTGCTCTGAAGTTCCCAGTAGCAAACAAAAATTTTTTTTTGTAGACCAGTGATAATTATTCTTAAAAAAGTAAATAAGTAAATCAAAAATAAGAGGAATTAAAAAAAATGGTCAAAGCTAAAAAATCAGTATGTGATGAAGCAAAAGATGTGGTAAAAATAACTGTAACGATAAGAGACTGTAACTAACAGACAAATCATAAATGGTAATCCAAAAAACACAGCCAAATAGTAAAACACGAGAAGTCTTTTACCAAAACCTGTTAAAAATAACAGACAGAACCAAAAAGATATAAAAAATAACAAATCATGAGTATTAATCCAAATATCATAGTAAAAAACATAACAGTCATTCCCAAAACCTACATCAAGAAAACACACTAATTCTTAAAAAAAGGCCGTGTTAAAAATAAAGTACAGAAGCAAAACACGTAGTAAAAAAGAAGAAGAGTTTATACCGTAACTAGAAAGGGAAATACTAACTATTTGAAAAAGCAGTCAAAAATAGAAAACAAAGAAGTCTTCCCCAAAATCTGCACTAAGAAAACACATACGCTAATTCTTTTAAAATATAACGGGCAGAGTTAACTGAAGAGTAAAAATGTAGTAAATAATAAAAAGGCACAGTTTGTAATCACAGAGACTATAAGCAAGAGACAAATCCTAACCACTAATCTAAACAATGTAGTCAAAAAATTTCAAAGCTAGAAGTCTTTCACCAAAATCTTCATTATGAAAATTCTTAAAAAAAAAGTAATTAAGTAAATAAAAAATAAGAGGACTTTAAAAAAATGGCCAAAGCTAAAATAATCAATATGTCCATCCATCCATTTTCCAACCCGCTGAATCCGAACACAGGGTCACGGGGGTCTGCTGGAGCCAATCCCAGGGCACAAGGCAGGAACCAATCCCGGGCACGGTGCCAACCCACCACAGGACACACACAAGCACATACTAGGGCCAATTTAGAATCGCCAATCCACCTAACCTGCATGTCTTTGGACTGTGGGAGGAAACCGGAGCGCCCGGAGGAAACCCACACAGACACGGGGAGAACATGCAAACTCCACGCAGGGAGGACCCGGGAAGCGAACCCAGGTCCCCAGATCTCCCAACTGCGAGGCAGCAGCGCTACCCACTGCGCCACCGTGCCGCCCTAATCAATATGTGATGAAGCAAAAGATGTGGTAAAAATAACCGTAATGATAGAAACTGTAACTAACAGACAAATCGTAAACGCTAATCCAAAAAACACAGTAAAATAGTAAAAAATGAGAAGTCTTTTACCAAAAACCTAAATGCTAATTCTTTTAAAAAAATAATGGCCAGTGTTAAAAATAACAGACAGAACAAAAAAATGTAAAAAATGACTGACAAATCGTGACTATTAATCCAAAAATCATAGTAAAAAAATAACAATCATTCCTAAAACCTACATCAAGAAAACACACACTAATTCTTAAAAAAAGGCCGTGTTAAAAATAAAGTACAGAAGCAAAACACGTAGTAAAAAAGAAGAAGAGTTTATAGCTAGAAATCTGCTAATTGAAAAAACAGTCAAAAATAGAAAACAAAGAAGTCTTTCCCAAAATCTTCACTAAGAAAATACATATGCTAATTCTTTTAAAATATAATGGGCAGAGTTAACTGCAGAGTAAAAATGTAGTACAGTAAAAAATAAAAAGGCACAGTTTGTAACCACAGAGAGGCTATAAGCAAGACACAAATCCTAACCACTAATCCAAACATCGTAGTCAAAAAACACTAAAGCTAGAAGAACGATAGAAACTGTAACTAACAGACAAATCATAACTGCTAATCAAATAATAAAATACAAGAAGTCTTTTACCAAAACCTGCACACTAGTTCTTTAAAGAAAATAATGGGCAGCGTTAAAAATAACAGACTGAACAAAAAGATGTTGTAAAAAATAACATGCTGAGTTCTTAACCAGAAAGACAATAAGCAAAATACGAGTCATTAACTATTAATACAAAAATCATGGTAAAAAAGATAACATAAAAGTAGTTAATCCCAAAATTTATATTAAGAAAATACATGCTAATTCTTAAAAAAAGGGCAATATTAATGTTAAAAATGGCACATAGAAGCAAAGGTTGTAGTAAAAAGAAGACTTCATGACCAGAGAAAGAAATACTAACTGCTAATCCAAAAACACAGTAAGAAAATAGAAAACAAAGAAGTCTTTCCCAAAATCTGCACTAAGAAAACACATACACTAGATAATATAATGTGCAGACTTAACTGCAGAGTAAAAATAAGAAAAGCAAATGACGTAGTAAATATTATAAGGCAAAGTTTGTAACCAGAGAGGCTATAAGCACGAGACAAATCCAAAAAAGCAAAGTTGGAATATAGCAAAGCTAGAAACTTTCGTCAAAATATTCATTAAGAAAACACAAACACAATAAAACTACATAAATAAATAAACAATAGTAATTAAAGACTGTGACCAACAGACAAATCATAACCACTAACCCAAAAAGCAAAGTCAAATGAAAAAAAAGTCTTTTACCAACACCTGCACTAAGAAAACACAAACTAATTCTTAAAAAAAGAAAAAAAGAGAGAACCAATATTAAAAAATAAATAAATATTTTGCATTTATATGCGCTTTTCTCACTACTCAAAGCGCTCAGCAATTGCAGGTTAAGGGCCTTCTTTGCTCAAGGGCCCAACAGAGCAGAGTCCCTATTGGCATTTACGGGATTCGAACCAGCAACCTTGTGATTGCCAGTTCAGATCTAGATAGATAGATAGATAGATAGATAGATAGATAGATAGATAGATAGATAGATAGATAGATAGATAGATAGATAGATAGATAGATAGATAGATAGATAGATAGATAGATAGATAGAATGATTAGTTAATATGTAGAACTTCTAGCATTTTCAGGCCAGATAAAATGAATGCATATATTTGGTGTAGTTGGCAGGATTAGAAAACAGACAGACAGACAGACAGACAGACAGACAGACAGACAGATAGATAGATAGATAGATAGATAGATAATAATTCTTTGCATTTATATAGCGCTTTTCTCACTACTCAAAGCACTCAGCAATTGCAGGTTAAGGGCCTTGCTCAAGGGCCCAACAGAGCAGAGTCCCTATTGGCATTTTACGGGATTCGAACCGGCAACCTTTCGATTGCCAATGCAGGAATGTTGTAACTAATAACAGGCAGAGGGATTTTAAGCAAGAGATAAATCCTAACTGCTAATCCAAAAAAGCATAATCAAAAAGTGGCAAAGAAAGAAGTCTTTCCCAAAGTCTGTATTTAGAAAACATACATGTAATTATTTTTAAAAAATAATGGGAAGAGTTAAAAAAAATAACAAGCCAAAGCAATAGCTGTAAAAAAATTACAGACAGAGTTGGTAACCAGAGAAATTATAAGCAATAGAGAAATCCATCCATCCATCCATCCATTATCCCACCCGCTATATCCTCACTACAGGGTCATGGGGGTCTGCTGGAGCCAATCCCAGCCGACACAGGGCACAAGGCAGGAACCAATCTCGGGCAGGGTGCCAACCCACCGCAGCAATAGAGAAATCCTGCTGGCTAATCCAAAAAAAAAAAATACCCAAACAATAACAAAGCAAAATGTCTTATTATCTGTATTAAGAAAAGACACACGTCAACTGTTTTTAAAAGGTAATAGGAAAAGAAAGAATAACAGGCAAAATAAGAAAAAGTATTAGGTAGAAGCAAAAATACATAATAAAAAATAATCAAAAAATCAAAAAAAAAAAGTTTAAAAATATATTTCACCAAAATCACATATGCTAATTCTTTTAAAAAATAATAGGCTAAGTTAACGGCAAAGTATAAAGTAACAGACCGAAGTAAATGACGTAGTAAACAATAACAGGCAGAGTTTGTAACCAGTGTTGCCAGTTCTGCGCTTTTCTCACCCAATTGGGCTATTTTTGGGGAAAAAATGGGTTTTCACAGATTGTGCTTTTTTTGGGCTACTTTGTTTAAAAACAGTAGGGAATTTTGTTCCTTCTCCAATGCATTTTTACCATGTGTTTTCACCCATCCGGCACCTCTTCCCCTACTTTTCTCACTTGTACGTATTCATTGTAAAATCTCGGTGGAGGACCACCCCGCCCCACCCCATTTTGTGATGGCATATACCCATTCTCTCACTGTGAAATATCTCAAGAGTGGACCTTGGAGCTTTGATGGTAGGTACCTAACCCTCTCCCTCTGACACATCTTTCCAGTGTGCTATTTTGTCTACCTCAGACATTGGGCTATTTGTTGGGCAAATTTGCTATTTTCATGGCGTTCTTCTATACATTTTTAATTAATCTGGCAACCCTGCCAAAAAGACTACAAAAAAGAGACAAATCCTAAATGCTAATCCACAAAAAAACACAGTTGGTTAATAGCAAAACTAGAAATCTTTTCATCAAGACATTCATTAAGAAAACACGCGCAGCAATAATTCTTTAAAAATTGCCAAATCTGACCAGCATTTGCACACAGAAAACATGAACATTGAGCACAGGAAAGGAACGCTGGAGACCATAAGCCCTAATATGAGCATATGTTGAAATAATAAATCACTGATCAAAAATTTCAAAAAGAAATTTTACCAAATTCAGAATAGCGTTGAGTCGGTCCAGTTCACAGTCGATAACTATCTGTCTTTCCTTTTTCTTATCCAGATCTTGAAACAGTTTCCTGTAGCCATCTTCAGTGGTGGTCTCTACATTCACCGAGGTGACCTGCCAGTTCTTCTCAGCAGCAGTGTCCAGCACTTTCTGCAGGACGGTGAGTCCTGAGGATAGAAAAGAAACGCAAAATTTGCAAAACTTGTTAAAGAATTTCATTTTATTTGATAGTGCATATCATAAAACAATCCATAGCATTTGTTACAACTCCTTAACTACACATTTTCATTTTTTGGAGCCAGCTTTTGAGTATTCGGTCATGGAGAAACTGACATAGGACTACTGTGGATTGGCCTCACTGAAGCCAAACGTATAATACAGAACTATGAATGAATAGTGCTAAAGAGTGGGTGGGGACAATTAGACGGTTCTCTGAGTGTCACATTTCTAAACCAATCCAATGCCTTGTGGAGGCGGGGCTCAAAGTAGAGGCGGGGATTTTGAACTGCAAAGATCAGAGGTGCTCATGCTAACCTGATCTGACACACAGCAAGCTGCTGATTATGATGAATTGTCTACAGTTGAAAAGTCTCCTAAAGAAGACCATATCAGATGTACAGGCCTCAATGAATCTCCTGTTCAATTATCCAGCAAGCTAAACACCTTCATGCAATAATTCCCAGAACCACGAAGTGATGTTGAGAATGTTTAATTACAAAAATGGTGTGAAACTGTAAATACAAATACAAACAAACACTAATAAGTACTTGTATAAGTAACATAGAGTAAATACAGCAGCATTTATAACTAAGAGCTTAACAGCCGAAAGCTCAGTAAATTTATGTAATGAAATATAACATTTACTTTGACACTCCTTAACCAAAGTTACTTAAACAATGGCTATAAAACTAGAAAAAAGAGATAACTTACAGGGAATGCCTTCACAAGGGCTAACTAAGCAGGATGGTGAAGGATTGTTTGAGAGAACAAACACAGAGGTAATAAACACACCATGCTTACTGCAGCAGCACTCACTTCTCACTTCCTACTTCCTGCCACATGGCTTCCTGCTTACTGCAGCAGCAGCAGTAGCATTAGGATTTTTATATTAGGGTTACAAAAGTTTGCAAAAACAATTAGAACCAGAACATCAGACGTATAAATGTGTGTCAAGTGAGCACATTAAACGTTTTAAAAATAAACACAACTCGATAAAATGGAAAAACCTCTTCTGTAGCATCTCTATATATTTAAAATCCAATTGTCTGTCTGTCTGTCCGCTTTCCCCGAGATTAGGATTTGTTCTATAATTTGCTTGAACATTCCGGTTGATTTTGTGAACTTCTCTCATTGTACTAAGTACCACAGGTACCAATTTATTTGCACGAATCCGAGAGACACGCAGCGGGCTCTGCCCCCTGCTCGCTTCGCTCGCCAACCCCCCGTGCCTGCGCTACACGCTAAGCCACTTCAGAGCTCTGCCACTCATGTATGGGGATGCGGATATACAATTTAAACAGTTGTCACACACGTGCGAGTAGGGGAACGTTGTGTGGACCAAGTAAAGGTAATTCCACGCCAGGCCAGGGGAGGGCGGGGTACACTAAACTTCTCCTGTTATCTCTACAGACCAGCCGCGGGAAAACCTATCTGAGTCAGTGATGACACTTCCCAGAAGAATGACATTTCCGGTTCCAGCACACAGAGTGATGTCAGAAGAACAACACTTCCAGTCTGATCACTTAAAGCCGCCATCTTTCCCAACCCTCGTCAGTTCTATTCAAGTTCAAGTTCAAGCACTTTATTGTTATTGTGTAACACAACGAAATTACTTTTTGTGACAGCCCCAAGGTACATTTAAAGAAAAGTCAAATAATTCCAAATATGTCATATACAGTGTTAAGTGATCAAGTAACCAGAACAAATTATTATTATTGCTCAAAGTACAGCAGCATAAATTGTTATTGCACCTGTTAATGAATAGTACATTACATATTCTACAGTATATTGTATAGGGTGCCCCACTCGGGAGTACAACTTTAAAAATGCGAATTACTCTGCAACGCGTGCATGTATCATCATGCAACAAGGTTCAAAATATTCCTTATTTAATGAAGAATTGATTCTGTGTCATAAAGAGGTGGGCACTATAGCGGGCACCGCTATAGGCCAACAGGACGGGGCAACATGCCATACCTCTCATGCCAGTATGGAAGAGATCCAATCGTTTTTTGGAGACAGGGTGATCTCGAAAGGTTTGTGGCCACCTCGATCGCCCGATTTAACTCCCCCAGATTTTTTTCTATGGGGATATTTAAAGGGCAAGGTTTATGCAAGCAAACCCAGGACCATCGAACAACTGAAAGCAAACATCGAGCGTGAAATTGTTTCCATCGACAGTGACATGTTGCAGAGGACATTCTCAAATATGGAGCGTCACGTTTCCTTGTGCGCGGACGTTGGGGGAGGACATTTTCAGCACCTTTTGTAATGTGGACTTGTTTTCCACTAAATTCAGGTATGTTCAGTTCTTACAGCTCGCCTTTACGTTCACGTGTTCGTGAGTAATTCGCATTTTTAAAGTTGTACTGTACTGTATTACATTAGTATATTGCACATTACCACTATAGTTTATTGCACATGTTCAATTAGAAATGGTCTTAGACTGAGGAGATTCAGAGTTCAGAAAATTTATGGCAGATGGGAAAAAGCTCTTTTTTAGTCTGTTTGTGCGTACACGGATTGACCTAAAGCGTCTGCCTGACGGGAGGAGCTCAAACAAAGAATTTCCAGGGTGAGTTTTGTCCTTGAGAATGTTTTTGGCCCTTCTCACACAGCAAGTCTTATACGAGAGTTCGAGTGATGGCAGTTCATTCCATATAATGGCCTCTGCTGTTTTTTACGACCCGCTGCAGGGCTTCTTTAGCAGCCTTGGTGCAGCTGTTGTACCTGCAGGCCATCATGCAGTTAGTTAAAATGCTCTCTATAATGCATCTATAGAAATTAACCAGCAGCTTCTGGGGGAGGTCAGCTCTCCTTAGCTTCCTGAGAAAATCGAGGCGTTGTTGTGCTTTGCCTATTATAGCCAAGTTGTTGTCAGCCCAGGACAGGTCCTCTGAGATGGTGACTCCTAGAAACTTAAAGCTGGAAACTCTCTCCACAGCATCTGCATTGATTGTTATCAGACTGTGATTGGTCTTTTTAGTGGTCCTAAAGTCCAGAATAACGTCTTTGGTCTTTTTGGTATTTAAGACCAGGTTGTTGGTGTTGCACCATTCTGTCAGATTCTGAATCTCTTCCCTATATGCAGCTTCACTGTTGGCTGTTACAAGCCCGATGACAGTTGTATCATCCGCAAATTTAACAATAATGTTTGATTGGTGGATGGGTTGACAGTTATGGGTGAAGAGTGCATAGAGAAGGGGACTTAGTACACATCCTTGTGGCACACCAGTGCTCAGGGTTAGGGTGGATGATGTGTTTTTGCCCATCCTGACAGACTGGGGGCGGTTGGTGAGAAAATCCAGTAACCAGTTGCATATGGACGGAGCAAGTCCTAGTGCATAGAGTTTTTGGATCAGCTGGTTAGGTATGATGGTATTAAATGCAGAGCTGTAGTCAATGAAGAGCATCCTAACATAGGAGTTGGGCTTTTCCAGGTGCGAGAGGGCAGCATGTTGTCACAAAAACGACCACAAGACATCGAGTAGGTTTGGGGCAGCCACCCATTTAATCGTTTACGGCTGCAAAACTGATCGATATACAGAGCCATGCTCATTCAACAGAGTACAAAACAGAACTGATTTCTATGAAGCAAGATGGCAGCTTTAAAGGCCAGTAGCGGAAGTGATGTCATCAATACCGGAACCAGAAGTGACGTCAGTGGCTGCCCCAGAGCCGGGTGGGATTTCCCTAGAATGGTCTGCAAAAGATCGAGAGGGAAAATGAGTGCACTCCGCCACCCCCTGGTCTGGCATGGAATTACCTGTATTTAAGCCCTTTAGCTGTCTCCTAAACACACGTGTGTGACAATGTATAGCCACACAGATGGCGTCCTCAGCTGATCTGTTTGACCGATAGGCAAACTGGTGTTGGTCTAGATCAGCTGGGATGGAGGCTTTGATGTGGGTGATTACCAGTCGTTCAAAGCACTTTGCGATGACAGGGGTGAGAGCAACTGGTCGATAGTCATTAAGACAGGTTATCCTCGGATTTTTGGGAACAGGTACAATGGTTGTGGATTTCAGGCACAAGGGGACTACAACTGAGGAGAGAGAGAGGTTGAATATATGTGTGTAAACACCTCCGCTAATTGGTCGGCACAGGCCCGGAGCACACATCCTTGCACATTATCAGGACCTACTGCCTTCCTTGTATTGATGTTTTCGAGTGCCTGCCGCACATCATGTATGTGTACGACCAAAAGCTGTGAGTCTCCGTTTAGCTCGAAGCTGACTGGAGGCTGGTTATTGTCCTGGTCAAAAAGTGCAAAGAAACTGTTAAGTTCCTCAGCTAGGTTGGCATTGTTATTGGCCAGTGTGTCTTGTACGTCATTTTTCTTTTTGTAATCCGTGATTAATCGGATGCCTTGCCACATCCGCTGTGAGTTTGAGTTACTGTCAAAGTCCTCCTCAATCCATTGTTTGTACATTAGTTTAGCAGACTTGATGCTCTTCTTGAGGTTGGCTCTGGCATCTCTATAGGCTGAGGTGTCTCCTAATTTAAATTTTCTATCTTGGACTCAGTGCTATCAACAGCTCTGTATTATTCAAAAAAACATTTGCAGCCAGGAATATTATACAATGGGCGGCACGGTGGCGCAGTGGTAGCGCTTCTGCCTCGCAGTTAGGAGATCCGGGTTCGCTTCCCGGGTTCTCCCCGTGTCTGCGTGGGTTTCCTCCGGGCGCTCCGGTTTCCTCCCACAGTTCAAAGACATGCAGGTTAGGTGGATTGGTGATTCTAAATTGGCCCTAGTGTGTGCTGGGTGTGTGTTTGTGTGTGTCCTGCGGTGGGTTGACACCCTGCCCGGGATTGGTTCCTGCCTTGTGCCCTATGTTGGCTGGTATTAGCTTCAGCAGACCCCCGTGACCCTGTGTTCGGATTCAGCGGGTTGGAAAATGGATGGATGGATGGATGACACTGGTCTACAAAAAAATATTTTTTGTTTGCTTCCGGGAACTTCAGAGCAGCTCTTTATTAAGTTTTTTACACTCGTTTCATATATGAAATCGGAATTAAGCTAGCACGGTCAGGTTTTTGAAATACACATCATTGACGTTTTCACACTTTTGAATATGAATGACATGATATCTGGAGTTTGGACTCTGTCCCACCAAAATTGTTTATTCTGAAAACAAACCAGAAGATGATACCAGAGACCCGTTAAAGCATATTTATGTCAATTTACATCAATATAAAAGTGAGGTCAGCATGCTCCAAAATGTTGGAGGCACTCACTTTTGCTCTTGTACGGCACATCCGTCTGTCTCTTTGCAAGAACCAACAGTAGTCACCCATCATACTCGGAGTGGATTTTCCCCGATATCGGTTTTCCATCACCTTTATATCTTGATGAAATCTTTCCCCATGATCATCTCTGACATCGCTTAGATTTGGTGGAAAAAAGTTGAGATGAGAATGTTAAAAAAATGCGTCTTCAGTGACATTCTGGCTCCCGTAAGCTAATATACTTTCAGCAGGTTCTCCACACGCTCAACATAATTTTCTGCTCTGTGACTATCAAGAAAATTCTGGACAACCTGCATGAATGAGGGTGCGGATTCAGTGGGCTTCAGTTTCCTTTTGAACACATCGTCAAGCATCAGTTAACGGATTTCAGGGCCAACAAAAATGCCTTCCTTTATTTTGGCTTTGCCTTACTGTCCAGTCACCATAGTTGTCCAAGACCTGGAACATCATAACTAAACAAATGGGACATGCTAGACGAAAACGGTTTTCAGATTTGGAGTCAGCAAGTGAAAATTGTTACTGTACAGGTGAAAGAATCCCAGTAGCAAAATGCTTGATGACCAGTGACCGGTATATAGCATCAAGCACACGCTGCCTTAGCCATGTGCACAGTCTATTTCAACTGCTTCCATACAGCAAACACTTCAGAGCTTTTCCCCATGCTCATCTCTGACATCGCTTAGATTTGGTGGAAAAAAGTTGAGATGAGAATGTTAAAAAAATGCGTCTTCAGTGACATTCAGGCTCCCGTAAGTTGATAATCTTTCTGCACAAGCTCAGTGTTATTCTCTGCTCTGTGACTGTGAAGAAAATTTCTGGACAACCCGCACGAATGAGGGTGCTGATTCAGTGGGCTTCAGTTTTCTTTTGAACTCATCGTCAAGCATCAGTTCATGAATTTCAAGAAGAACAAAAACGCCTTCCTTAATTTTGGCTTCACTTTTCTCGAGACCAAATTTATTTCATAAATGCTGAAACATATCGCCGTTTTATGTCCATCGCCTTGACAAAATTTTCAAACTAATGGTGAATCTAACGAACGAAATGTCCTGAAATGCAATGTTATGTTAAGGAAACAGTAAAACCGACTACCTGCTGCACCGTCATGTCTGACTTGTGTCATTATGCTTGTAGCAGTGCTACTATGAGTTAAAACTGCATCTCCCAGCAGTCCCTGCGGGGGCTGTTGGGGTCAAAGGTGGTCAGAGGGGTTTATAAGGAGGGCAGGTGTTCGAGAAAAGAAAAAAGTGTTTTTTGTTGTTGTATTTTGTATCACGTTTACCTGTCGGACTGCCTTCTGTTAATTAAGCTGTATTTAGTCGCTGTGTCCTGGATTGTATTCGTTGTTGGGGTCTGGATCGTCAGTCTACCTGTGTCCTGAGGACTGTTTGTGGATTCACGGCTTTCCCGCAAGTATAGGAGCGCTCCTGAACCATCCATCCGTCTTCACCCTTACAGTGTCTACTGGTAGGACTGTTTTTCATTCCCTTACAACATACAGATCTCTGGACTCACTATCATCATCTTTCCATGGACTTTGCTGTGTGGAGTTGTTTGTGTTTATATGTTTAATGTAATATCGCCGCAGGGGTACTGGGTTGGTATTATTGTTTTCATTTATATTATTTAATTTCATTATATTCTTTAATTTTTAGTTCCCAGTGTGCTTTATTTTGTCTCTGTTTTTGAGTGTGTGCGGGTTGGGCCAAGGCTGGAGGCGTCCCTAGGATCTCCTCTACAAAAATAAATAAATCACCGTCACATTGACGGTGTGAATCTTAGCGGCAACTGACCGCTACATGCTTTAGAGTCATATAAAACCTGCTAATCCATCCATCCATCCATTTTCCAACCCGCTGAATCCGAACACAGGGTCACGGGGGTCTGCTGGAGCCAATCCCAGCCAACACAGGGCACAAGGCAGGAATCAATCCTGGGCAGGGTGCCAACCCACCGCAGGACACACACAAACACACCCACACACCAAGCACACACTAGGGCCAATTTAGGATCGCCAATCCACCTAACCTGCATGTCTTTGGACTGCGGGAGGAAACCGGAGCGCCCGGAGGAAACCCACGCAGACACGGGGAGGACATTCAAACTCCACGCAGGGAGGACCCGGGAAGCGAACCCAGGTCACCAGGTCTCCTAGCGCTACCCACTGCGCCACCGTGCCGCCCGACCTGCTAATCAGTACCAAATACTTTCCAAATTAATAATTTTTAAATAAAATCAATAACGATAAGGTAAACAACTGACAGCTGTTAGTAACGTGTGGTGAAATCGTTTATCTCAATGACATCCCTAGTGGAATTACCGGCATTTATCAAAATGGTTATCCGTCTTTACTGTCCAGTCACCTTAGTTGTCCAAGACCTGGAAGATCATAACTAAAAAACGGGACGTGATCGACGAAAACGGTTTTCAGATTTGGAGTCAGCAAGTGAAACCTGTTAAAGTAAAGGTGAAAGACTCCCAGTAGCAAAATGCTGACCAGTGTTATATGCAAACTCCATTAGAACAGAGTGCGGTTCAGTAACAGCAAGGCGGCCACTCGGGCTCCCACCGTCTGCCATTGGCCCTTTTTTGTACATAAGGCACGTTTGTCTCATTGCTTACCAGCAAGAAGTTGTAAAATCTGAGTTTAGTTCCTTGATTGAGTGATGCGGCGTTTCATCTTCCGAAAACAATGTCAGCTGTTTTGCAAAGTGGTCCGCAATTAGTCATTTCTAAATGTGCCCGCATAACACATGGACGGACTGCCCACAAAGCAACATCTCCAGCATGTTTTCAAAATCTGCTTGAAAGAAGAAACTGCCTTTTTCGTACACTTGTAATTCATCCAGGCACTCCTGGAGATGATCCTCCATCTGCGATCTGGCGGGTCCCTTTCCCCCTTAAGCATCTGTCATCATTTACAGTCTTTCAAGAGATTATGTCACATATGGGTACGGAATATAACTTCCTCTTCTGTGTGGCGACATAAATATGCTGCAGTTGCAAAACCGATGTGTGGGGAGAGGTGGGCAGAAGGGGTACAGCGTTAAAGCACAAATCCTGTCTGAAAACGCTGGCAATCTATGACAGACGTCTGATTTTTACAGAAAGATGCCGTCATTCTTTAAAGCCGGAGGTATCTCGGTGTCCATGTTGATTATTTGACATCACTAGAAGAGTGGCGTTCACTTTATGAAGTGCCCAGTATGCCCACTGTGCAGGGTACTGAGTTCGCTACACGACTGACTGAGGGTTCATAAATGGTATAATTAAACAGTCAGTCAGTCAGTCATTACCCAACCCTCTATACCCTAACACAGGGTCACGGGGGTCTGCTGGAGCAAATCCCAGCCAGCGCAAGGCTCAAGGCAGGAACAAATCCCCGAGACAGGGCGCCAGCCCACCGCAGGGCACACACTCACACACACCAAGCACACACTCGGGACAATTTAGGATCTCCAATGTGTGCTGTTATGTCATATAGTCATACAATAGTTAAAATGACAGAAAGGTATCGTAGCAGGCAGAGGCACATCCCAACACGCGAAGCTACAGCAGTCTATGTGTCGGTCTGTCTGATCTATCACTGCGCTATTACAACGTGCAAATGAATTATTAAGCTTCAGTTATCTTGTGCTAAAGAGCTCTCAAATTCATCCATTATCCCACCCGCTATATTCTCACTACAGGGTCATTGGGGTCTGCTAGAGCCAATTCCAGCCCATGCAGGGTGCCAGCCCACCGCAGGGCACACACCCACACACCAATCGACAATTTAGAATCGCCGATGCACCTAACCTGCATGTCTTTGGATTGTGGGAGGAAACCCACGCAGACACGGGGAGAACATGCAAACTCCACGCAGGGAGGACCTGGGGAGCGAACCCACGTCTCCTAACTGAGAGGCAGCAGTGCTACCCACTGTGCCACCGTGCCACCCGTATAATGAAACAAAGGTGTTTAAAGACAATTCTGATATGGTTTAGGTCTGTAATTACAAGGGGGAGTCAAGCTAAATTTAGAAAATGGAATTTATCAGAAAATGGAACCTTCACAAAACTGATGCTGTCATTTCTCAATGTAGTCTCCACCCTGGAGTGCCTGGCAGTGCCTGGATTCCAGCAGAATCAAAGGTTCTGTCTTGTCCTCACTACCACTCGTGCACCCGAGTTATTGTCGAACACTTCATGACGAGGGGTACGCCAGTCACTGTGACTTGCTGGAGACGCAATGTGAAGCCTGCTATTCGATTCAAGTGGGGGGTTCTGCTGTCTCAAGGAGTCCTTTTGTGGGCTGCAAGACAATGACACCCACACTGCTAAGAACACCAAGGCTTGTCTGGAGAAACTGAAGTGTGAGGTATTGCCACATCCTCCTTATTCACCAGATTTGATTTCCACCTTTTTGGACCGCTAAAAAATAAAACATCTGGGTGGTCGTCGACTCAAGAAGAGATGACAATGTGAAGAAAGCAGTGCATACGAATGGTGGTGAGGACAAGACAAAACCTTTCATTCTGCTGGAATCCGGGCACTGCCAGGCAGGTGGTGTAAGTGTACTGAAAAGGGAGGAGACGACATTGAGAAATAAGAGCATCAGTTTTGTGAAGGTTCGTTTCGTTTTCTGATAAGTCCCATTTTCTAACTTTAGCTCGACTCCCCCACGTATTTGGACAGAGTAACAATTTTCATACTTTTAGCTCTGTACGTCACCACAATGGATTTGAAATGAACCAATCATTATGTGATTGAAGTGTAGGCTTTCAGCTCAAATTTAAGGGGTTTACCAAAAATATCGTACGAGCCGTTTAGAAAAGAACAGACATTTTTATATGTGGTTACCCCTATTTTCAGAGGCATAAAAGTATTGGGACAAATCCAAATCCATGATACAACCCATTGAGGTGGTGCATAGAGCCAACACATTATGAAAATCACGTCACCGTCCAGATACTTATGGACCTACCTGTACTTACAGGTTATACGTTACAATATACACAATAAAAGTAACGCTGCCTTCTTAATACATTCTGCAAGTAAATCATTAGCCACAAGTAAAAATAATATTGATTAGATGAAATTGGTTAAAACTTACAAAACACATACATACACAGACATGAAAGGCACTGTGAAAGATAGATAAATAGATGTGAAAGACACTATATAATAGATAGATAGATAGATAGATAGATAGATAGATAGATAGATAGATAGATAGATAGATAGATAGATAGATAGATAGATAGATAGATAGATAGATAGATAGATAGATAGATATGAAAGGCACTATATGATAGATAGATAGATAGATAGATAGATAGATAGATAGATAGATAGATAGATAGATAGATAGATAGATAGATAGATAGATAGATAGATAGATAGATATGAAAGGCACTATATGATAGATAGATAGATAGATAGATAGATAGATAGATAGATAGATAGATAGATAGATAGATAGATAGATAGATAGATAGATAGATAGATAGATAGATATGAAAGGCACTATATGATGGATAGATAGATAGATATGAAAAGCACTATATGACAGATAGATAGATATGAAAGGCACTATATGATAGATAGATAGATAGATAGATAGATAGATAGATAGATAGATAGATAGATAGATAGATAGATAGATAGATAGATAGATAGCCTTGAAAGGCACTATATGATAGATAGATAGATAGATAGATAGATAGATAGATAGATAGATAGATAGATAGATAGATAGATAGATAGATAGATAGATAGATAGATAGATATGAAAGGCACTATATGATAGATAGATAGATAGATAGATAGATAGATAGATAGATAGATAGATAGATAGATAGATAGATAGATAGATAGATAGCCTTGAAAGGCACTATATGATAGATAGATAGATAGATAGATAGATAGATAGATAGATAGATAGATAGATAGATAGATAGATAGATAGATAGATATGAAAGGCACTATATGATAGATAGATAGATAGATAGATAGATAGATAGATAGATAGATAGATAGATAGATAGATAGATAGATAGATAGATAGATATGAAAGGCACTATATAATAGATAGATAGATAGATAGATAGACAGATAGATAGATAGATAGATAGATAGATAGATAGATAGATAGATAGATAGATAGATAGATAGATAGATATGAAAGGCACTATATAATAGATAGATAGATAGATAGATAGATAGATAGATAGATAGATAGATAGATAGATAGATAGATAGATAGATAGATAGATAGATAGATATGAAAGGCACTATATGATAGATAGATAGATAGATAGATAGATAGATAGATAGATAGATAGATAGATAGATAGATAGATATGAAAGGCACTATATGATGGATAGATAGATAGATATGAAAAGCACTATATGACAGATAGATAGATATGAAAGGCACTATATGATAGATAGATAGATAGATAGATAGATAGATAGATAGATAGATAGATAGATAGATAGATAGATAGATAGATATGAAAGGCACTATATAATAGATAGATAGATAGATAGATAGATAGATAGATAGATAGATAGATAGATAGATAGATAGATAGATAGATAGATAGATATGAAAGGCACTATATAATAGATAGATAGATAGATAGATAGATAGATAGATAGATAGATAGATAGATAGATAGATAGATAGATAGATAGATAGATAGATAGATATGAAAGGCACTATATGATAGATAGATAGATAGATAGATAGATAGATAGATAGATAGATAGATAGATAGATAGATAGATAGATAGATAGATATGAAAGGCACTATATGATGGATAGATAGATAGATATGAAAAGCACTATATGACAGATAGATAGATATGAAAGGCACTATATGATAGATAGATAGATAGATAGATAGATAGATAGATAGATAGATAGATAGATAGATAGATAGATAGATAGATAGATAGATAGCCTTGAAAGGCACTATATGATAGATAGATAGATAGATAGATAGATAGATAGATAGATAGATAGATAGATAGATAGATAGATAGATAGATAGCCTTGAAAGGCACTATATGATAGATAGATAGATAGATAGATAGATAGATAGATAGATAGATAGATAGATAGATAGATAGATATGAAAGGCACTATATGATAGATAGATAGATAGATAGATAGATAGATAGATAGATAGATAGATAGATAGATAGATATGAAAGGCACTATATGATGGATAGATAGATAGATATGAAAAGCACTATATGACAGATAGATAGATATGAAAGGCACTATATGATAGATAGATAGATAGATAGATAGATAGATAGATAGATAGATAGATAGATAGATATGAAAGGCACTATATAATAGATAGATAGATAGATATATAGATAGATAGATAGATAGATAGATAGATAGATAGATAGATATGAAAGGCACTATATGATAGATAGATAGATAGATAGATAGATAGATAGATAGATAGATAGATAGATAGATAGATAGATAGATAGATAGATAGATAGATAGATATGAAAGGCACTATATGATGGATAGATAGATAGATATGAAAAGCACTATATGACAGATAGATAGATATGAAAGGCACTATATGATAGATAGATAGATAGATAGATAGATAGATAGATAGATAGATAGATAGATAGATAGATAGATAGCCTTGAAAGGCACTATATGATAGATAGATAGATAGATAGATAGATAGATAGATAGATAGATAGATAGCCTTGAAAGGCACTATATGATAGATAGATAGATAGATAGATAGATAGATAGATAGATAGATAGATAGATAGATAGATAGATAGATAGATAGATAGATATGAAAGGCACTATATGATAGATAGATAGATAGATAGATAGATAGATAGATAGATAGATAGATAGATAGATAGATAGATAGATATGAAAGGCACTATATGATTGATAGATAGATAGATAGATAGATAGATAGATAGATAGATAGATAGATAGATAGATAGATAGATAGATAGATAGATAGATAGATATGAAAGTCACTATATGATAGATAGATAGATAGATAGATAGATAGATAGATAGATAGATAGATAGCCCTGAAAGGCACTATATAATAAATTGATTGATTGATTGTTGTGAAAGGCTCTACTCAAGATAAGCGGATATGAAAGGCGCTATGCGAGACGTCATCTAATTAATAAACAGATTGGCAGATTTTTTCTTTTTTTTTATATCCAGTATTTGCCGACTGGGTTTGACTAACATGGAATCTTCTTCTAGTAAAGCCTTTTCTAAATGGCACATGTAATACAAACAGACAAATGTCAAATCTAATAAATCTTACAATACTGCATTTTTTCTGTGTCGAAGCCATAGATGGACGTAATACAAATAGTCAGTAATGTGTGCATGTGTGATATTCACAGCTGTGTAGCAGCAGACCCTGTTTCACGCATGTCAGTAAACGTAGCGATTGACGGTATTAGCAAATGACTTTTCAAAATACTGAGGGCCAGTTAAAATTATCAAGGAAGAGCACAGATCAAAATAATAAAGAACTGATGGACCATCAACCAAATCTGGAGTAAAAAATGTAATATACTCTAAATTTCATGATATAAGATGTCTGAGATGAAATACCTGACATTAGATCTGACAGCTGGCCTTCATAAACCTCTGCAGATTTAATAAGAATAATAATCCCAGGATGAGAAAATGAACCAGGAATAGACATCAATATCTTTCCAACAGGCACCAAAGAACTGTTTGCTAGAAAAATTAAACATCAGAATAGCACTGCTATTGTAGAGTATAATCAAATAAATTGGTGGATAAGTGTGCCTGGCGTTCATTCCTGCTTCTTCTCTGTAGTATTCATTAAAAAGTCTCCGGTGGGCACAACGATCATTCCCATATTCTCTTACTCGTTTAGATGAACAGAGGATTTCAAATTATTTTGATTGTGTTATGAATATCCCATGATGCCCTGTAATGTTTCTGTTGATATCGCCATTGTGGATTTAGGTTGCTTCGCTGTTTCTGGAGATATGCACCCTACTTCCCAGAGGTGGCGCTGATTATGTCATTCCGCCACAGTATAAATATCCTCTGGACAAGTGCAGATTAAGACCTCCACAAGCCCCTGGATGATTTAGCTCCTTAATGAAGAGCCACTCCTACTTTAACAATACATCGTGCAGACACCAGGTCGATTAATGCAGCGTGATATTTCTCACTCTTGATTTCACTGTAAGTCACGATCACTTCATCATCCTTTCAGAACATGGACACTTAGTCATTTCATCGTGCAGGGGTTCCCCTTGGTCATTCTGATTTGTGGGTAACTGATTGTTTTATCGAGCCTGAGAGACCAACCTTACTGAGACCTTCACCTTTCTTTATTTTCAGATATTGTGTGATGGGCACAGGTGAGCTGGTCAAATGGTGGCTTGTTTGTCTCATTATTGTTTGGCTACTAATTAAGGAAAAAGAGACAACTAAGGGGCCTGAGTCAAGTTAATTAAAACTAAAGCAAAAGAAGTTAAATAGCAGTAAAAACAGCTCACTAATGAAGAAGATGGTTAGAATGAAAACATGCAGCCACTGTGGCCCTAGAGGACCGGAGTTCGACATCTGTGAAATAGACGATCTAGAAGTCTCCGACTTAAAGTTTAATTCTGAACAATATATTCGATTTCTTTTCGCTGTTCCGTTATTTCACTGAGTAATAATTTCCCTTTGCTTGCGCTAATGTGATCTTTACTATCATTTTTTTTGAGACTTTCGAATATTCGTACTTCCATTATCTCTAACCTGTTCTGTATGTGAATTGCACCACTGTTTTTGAATTCTTTAAAAGCAGTGTTAATGTTTGTGATGCACCATCTGTTGGAATGACAACAGATTTAAGGCCGGATGTGTTCCTGGATTCCCCTAATAAACTAAATAAACCACCATTTAGCAGCGCTGTGAATCTGAGTGTCCCCTGACCGCAAAACACTTGTCCACAAAATGTCAAAATGTGTGGCCTGCAAGAAACAAAACCAAAAAAATCTCAATGGAGTGGACCATACAATACTTCCATGTAAATTACACTTTAGTTTTACCTCAAGAAATCACTTGTTGGAAGACTTTATAATACAATACAACTAATTGTACTGTTCAGTGATATAGAATCAAGTACATTAACTTACACTAGAAACACGAGCACCTCCAGTCTTCCCAAGACCAAGCTTCCAGCCCCAGTAGTTTGCGAGTTCTATCTGTTATGAGGCTAGAGTCTCAAAAATACGTTACTCCCAAACAGTTCCAAAAATGATGCAATTTTATTACTGCAGGTGTTTGTGATATGCCATCTTTTGGAACAACAAAAGCAATGCATATGTCTCTGTTTATGTGCCATTTGATATGGGATTTATAAAAGCAGTGTTAATGTTTGTGATGTACCATCGGTTGGAATGACAAATACCTTTCATATGTCTCTGTTCAAATACCATGTGATATGGGATTCATAAAATCAGTGTTAATGTTTGTGCTGCGTCATCTGTTGGAATGACAAATACCATGCATTTGTCTCTGGTTTTGTGCCATTTCATATGGGATTCATAAAAGTAGTGTTAATGTTTGTGATGCACCATCTGTTGGAATGAAAAATACCATGAATTTGTTTCTGTTATATGTCATTTGATATGGGATTCATAAAAGCAGTGTTAATGTTTGTGATGTACCATCGGTTGGAATGACAAATACCTTTCATATGTCTCTGTTCAAATACCATGTGATATGGGATTCATAAAATCAGTGTTAATGTTTGTACTGTGTCATCTGTTGGAATGACAAATACCATGCATTTGTCTCTGGTTTTGTGCCATTTCATATGGGATTCATAAAATCAGTGTTAATGTTTGTGATGCACCATCTGTTGGAATGAAAAATACCATGCATTTGTTTCTGTTATATGTCATTTGATATGGGATTCATAAAAGCAGTGTTAATGTTTGTGATGTACCATCGGCTGGAATGACAAATACCTTTCATATATTTCTGTTCAAATACCATGTGATATGGGATTCATAAAATCAGTGTTAATGTTTGTGATGCACCATCTGTTGGAATGAAATATACCATGCATTTGTTTCTGTTATATGTCATTTGATATGGGATTCATGAAAGCAGTGTAAATGTTTGTGATGTACCATCTGTTGGAATGACAACTGCAAAGCACATGTCTCTGTTTATATGCCTTATATTCCCTGATGGCAACACAAATTAGACGATCTAGAAGTCTCTGACTTAAAGTTTAATTCCGAACAATATATTCGATTTCTTTTCGCTGTTCCGTTATTTCACCGAGTAATAATTTCCCTTTGTTTGCGCTAATGCGATCTTTACTATCATTTTTTTTGAGACTTTCAAAGTTTCGTACTTCCATTATCTCTAACCTGCTCTGTATGTGAATCGCACCAACGTTTTTGAATTCTTTAACAGCAGTGTTAACGTTGGTGATGCACCATCTGTTGGAATGAAAAATACCATGCATTTGTTTCTGTTATATGTCATTTGATATGGGATTCATAAAAGCAGTGTTAATGTTTGTGATGTACCATCTGTTGGAATGACAACTGCAAAGCACATGTCTCTGTTTATATGCCTTATATTCCCTGATGGCAACACAAATTAGACGATCTAGAAGTCTCTGACTTAAAGTTTCATTCCGAACAATATATTCGATTTCTTTTCGCTGTTCCATTATTTCACCGAGTAATAATTTCCCTTTGTTTGCGCTAATGCGATCTTTACTATCATTTTTTTTGAGACTTTCAAATTTTCGTACTTCCATTATCTCTAACCTGCTCTGTATGTGAATCGCGCCAACGTTTTTGAATTCTTTACGACGTTCTACTTTGCCATCTACTCTTTGTCTTTGATTTCCGGCTCCGGGCCTGGTTAAATCTCTTGACACAACGTCTCGTATCGCGGGACGTGAAAGTGTCTCTCTGAGAAAGTCACGTTTTGTCTCCTTCCAACCTTTCAAGACTTTTTTATTTATAATAGAGAGATTTTTGTGTGTGAGTGTGGGCACGATATATATTCCTGTACCAGAACTTTTCTTTCCAAAGGACTGATATAATAAACAGCTGCTTTACTTTTATCCATTCTTCCTGCCTTTTGACTCTGCTGGCGTCGTCCTGGTCGGTCACAAACTACTAGCAGGTTATCTACTCCTGTAGGCAGCCTGTGACAAATACATCCTCGGACATCTCTGCAGGAATACAATGGGACACCCTGAAGGCCTTCTTAAGAGGACAGATGATCTCATCTTTCCCACAGAAGTAAATCGTAAACCAAGAAGGTATCAGAGCTAATCATTGAAATTACCAGAATAGATGAAGAACGTGCCAGGTGTCCGAGTGGGGCACTTCATAGGAAAATAGAGGCTGTGCATTCAAATTTAAATCTACCACGCGGTCGGACGTCCACTGCATGTCACCTACATGTCCTATTTGATTTTCTTCTTGGATTTCCTTGTAGCAATTTTAAAATTTTCCTTTGGGAAGGGAATTTTATGAGATGAGAACACCTGCCTTTTAATCACTCAACACCATAACCTCAATCATTAAATAATTAAACAGAGAGGGGGGAAAATAAATAAATAAAAAGCTTTCAGTGAGCACACAGAACAAAATTGCCAATATCTCTCCGGTATTTCCTTTACTTTAATAGTCAGACTACAGCGTCATTGGATTTTAATAAGGTCCTTATTTTGTTGATGTAACGAACAGCGTGAATTCATTTTCAAATGATAAATTAAGCCTGTCATCTTTAAGTACAGTTTTAATTTTGAGAATGAATGTAACGCTGAAAAGCAAATTAATAATGAAACAAAGACCTCTAAAAGTGTCAAACTGCCAAGACGGGTGTATAAAATACATGACAGGTTTACCATCGTTAGCAAATGAAGCAAAACCGAAATAAACGTTAAGCTCACCGTTTTGGACCGTGCAACTAAATGACGCTAATTTGTTTCAATACAGAACAAAGTGCATCCCGTTGTTCCCCGGGGAGATGCTGGTCGTTTGTCTCTTCTATTAAATTATGCATCACCTGTTTTTTTTTACTTAAGTCCAACTTGTGTTTTATCATAAATTCTATCCTCCTAAAAGTGAAACGGACTGAATTATCCAGTTAAATGGACCTAACAGAATTAGGAGTGTCTCAGCTACTCCCTGGTAAACTAAATTAGATAATTGGATTATTATAGGAGGCAACTAACTTAGGCGGTACGGTGGCACAGTGGGTAGCGCTGCTGCCTCGCAGTTAGGAGACGTGGGTGCACTTCCCGGGTCCTCCCTGTGTGGAGTTTGCATGTTCTCCCCGTGTCTGCGTGGGTTTCATCCCACAGTCCAAAGACGTGCAGGTTAGGTGCATTGGCGATCCTAAATTGTCCCTTGGTGTGTGCCCTGCAGTGGACTGGCACCCTGCCCGGGGTTTGTTTCCTGCCTTGCGCCCTGTGTTGGCTGATATTGGCTCCAGCAGACCTCCGTGACCCTGTAGTTAGGATATAGTGGGTTGGATAATGGATGGATGGATGGATGATATAGAATGAAAGCCTGCATCCAGTGCAGCCCTCCACAACCAGAGTTGGAGACCACTGGTGTAGAGGCTCATGAAACATTATACACAGTTACATGTGTCATAAGGGTGGCACAGTGGGTAGCACTGCTGCCTCGCAGTAAGGAGACCCAGGTTCACTTCCCGGGTCCTCCCTGCGTGGAGTTTGCATGTTCTCTCCGTGTCTGCGTGGGTTTCATCCCACAGTCCAAAGACATGCAGGTTAGGTGCATTGGTGATCCTAAATTGTCCCTGGTGTGTGCTTGGTGTGTATGTGTGTGTGCCCTGTGGTGGGCTGGCACCCTGGGTGGGCTGGTTTGTTTCCTGCCTTGCGCCCTGTGTTGGCTGGTATTGGCTCCAGCAGACCCCTGTGACCCTGTAGTTAGGATATAGTGTGTTGGATAATTGATGGATGGATGAGACATAACTTATGCTGAATGGGTGTCACGTGAGATGGCAAGCTTATCTTTACAGAATAGCAACAAAATAAACCAATCGAGCACTCAGCGAGTGTGTTCAGTTATTCAAGAGCTCAAGGAAGTCGTACGCGTTCAGTCAGATCTTTACTCAGGCTACAGAAACGCATCTCCAGTTCTGGTTTTGTGTCGTGTGTCTGATGTTCGTCTGGTCTGGGGTGGGAGACGTCTGCGTCAGTGGAGTGCTCCGCACGCCTGCAGTTTACATTCACTTGCTCACTTGGGTCCTCAGTTCATTTTTCGCTTTCATCTGCACCAAGTGTTAGGATGTTTTTGTGAGTTTTTGCTTGCCCTAGCTTCATTTTGATTTTTTGGGTGAGTTCATTCATGATCGCTGTTGCGATTTGGCTCATTATTAATTCATGTGTTGATTTTGTGTCTGTTATTTATATAATCCATCCATCCATTATCCAATCCGCTATATCCTAACTACATGGTCGCGGGGGTCTGCTGGAGCCAATACCAGCCAACACAGGGCGCAAGGCAGGAAACAAACCAACCCACCCAGGGTACCAGCCCACTGCAGGGCCCTCCACAGCACACACACACACACCAAGCACACATCAGGGACAATTTAGGATCACCAATGCACCTAACCTGCATGTCTTTGGACTGTCGGAGAAAACCCACACAGACACGGGGTGAACATACAAACTCCACGCAGGGAGGACCCGGGAAGCGAAGCCAGGACTCCTTACTGAGAGGCAGCAGCGCTACCCACTGTGCCACCGTGCCGCCGTTATATAATCCATTCTTGGTCATTTCATTCCCATGTCACTTGTCTCTATGTGTGAGTTTACGCCGTTGTTTAAGGCCGGATGTGTTCCTGGATTCCCCTAATAAACTAAATAAACCACCATTTAGCAACGTTGTGAATCTGAGTGTCCCCTGACCGCAAATGGAGTGGACCATACAATACTTCCATGTAAATTACACTTTAGTTTTACCTCAAGAAATCACTCGTTGGAAGACTTTATAATACAATACAACTAATTGTACTGTTCAGTGATATAGAATCAAGTACATTAACTTACACTAGAAACACGAGCACCTCCAGTCTTCCCAAGACCAAGCCTCCAGCCCCAGTAGTTTGCAAGTTCTATCTGTTATGAGGCTAGAGTCTCAAAAATACGTTACTCCCAAACAGTTCCAAAAATGATGCAATTTTATTACTACAGGTGTTTGTGATATGCCATCTTTTGGAACAACAAAAGCAATGCATATGTCTCTGTTTATGTGCCATTTGATATGGGATTTGTAAAAGCAGTGTTAATGTTTGTGATGTACCATCGGTTGGAATGACAAATACCTTTCATATGTCTCTGTTCATATACCATGTGATATGGGATTTATAAAATCAGTGTTAATGTTTGTGCTGTGTCATCTGTTGGAATGACAGATACCATGCATTTGTCTCTGGTTATGTGCCATTTCATACGGGATTCATAAAAGCAGTGTTAATGTTTGTGATGCACCATCTGTTGGAATGAAAAATGCCATGCATTTGTTTCTGTTATATGTCATTTGATATGGGATTCATAAAAGCAGTGTTAATGTGTGTGTTGCGTCATCTGTTGGAATGACAAATACCTTTCATATGTCTCTGTTCATATACCATTTGATATAGGATTCATAAAAGCAGTGTTAATGTTTGTGTTGCGTCATCTGTTGTAATGACAAATACCATGCATTTGTTTCTGGTTATGTGCCATTTCATATGAGATTCATAAAAGCAGTGTTAATGTTTGTGATGTACCATCTGTTGGAATGACAACTGCAAAGCACATGTCTCTGTTTATATGCCATTGACATCTATACTAATAAAAGGCAAAGCCCTCACTGACTGACTGACTGACTGACTCACTCACTCACTCATCACTAATTGTCCAACTTCCCGTGTAGGTGGAAGGCTGAAATTTGGCAGGCTCGTTCCTTACAGCTTACTTACAAAAGTTAGGCAGGTTTCATTTTGAAATTCTACGCGTAATGGTCATAACTGGAACCTCTTTTTTGTCCATATACTCTAATGGAGGAGGCGGAGTCACGTATCGCGTCATCACGCCTCCTACGTAATCACGTGAACTGAAAACAAGGAAGAGATTTACAGCACGACTCAAACGCGGGAACGAAGGTAAATGACGTTAATTGTTGAGTGTCTTTTAATACTGTGTAAGCATACATATTAACACGTGCAATTAAACGTGTGCATTTACGGGGTGATTTCTCAGGCTTAAAAGCTCGCCTTTTATTAAAAAGGTAAATGCTAATTGTTTTCATTCTGAAGGGCACAAACCACATTAGATTTCAGCTGTTAAACGCGCAAAAATGTCGGTACACCAGATAAATAAGCGCAACATATTATCAGTTGTATTGTATGCTTACAATACATATAGAAATGTGTTAATCGTTAACTAATATTATGGGATGGTGTTTTTCGACTCACGCCTTGATTTAAACGATTGCATGTCTTGGTGGGTTTGCGTAGCTTATTGTCAATATCTTTACACCTGTTTTTAAGACTTATTGACTGAAACGGGCTTTCACGAAAAAGGTAGGGCTTTGCTACAGGATACACCCTCCACAAGTTAAGGAAGTAAAAATAAAGGTATATAGTTCTGTTTTATTTAAACCTTTTAAGTTCGTATGCATAGCCCCATTTGGCTGTTTTAGATTTTTTTTTCTTTCTTCAGTAATATTTAATCTCCTTAAAGAAAAACAACATATGCATTTTACTTTTTTTGTATCTCTTTAGTAATATTTTAGTGTAAAAGGATAACCAGTATTTAAACCTTTATGTTACTTTATAGTTATTTTACACAATGTTGAAAAATTAATATGAAAGCTACATATTTTGGCAGCTGCTGCTTTAATTTTCAATGAAATGAAAAAAGCTCTCCAAGAGAAAACCTCAATGAAGAAGAAACAGTTTGCACTATCTAAAAAGGAGAAACCCTCATTTATAAAGGTTTGCTGCAGATGACTTAACTGAAAATAAATGAATAGTTCCTATGTGTATAATACATATTTATCTATTTGACTTATGCCTTTATTCCAGCAACTTGCAAGATCTGAGGTTCAATTTGTTACATTACTTTTGTTTTTTGCAGCACAGGCAGGTGAAGTGACTTCCTCAGGGTCACACAGTGGTGTCAGTACCAGGATTTGAACTGACAAGCTCCGGGTTTGCTGAAATATTACTGAAGAAAGAAAAAAAACGAAAACGGGCAAATGGGGCTATGCATACAGATGTCCATCCGTCCATTATCCAACCCGCTATATCCTAAATACAGGAGCCAATCCCAGCCAACACAGGGCACAAGGCAGGAAACAAACCCCAGGCAAGGTGCCAGCCCACCGCAGGGCGCACACACCCACACACACCCACACACCAGGGACAATTTAGAATCGCCAATGCACCTAACCTGCATGTCTTTGGACTGTGGTAGGAAACAGGAGTACCCGGAGGAAACCCAGACAGACACGGGGAGAACATTCAAACTCCACGCAGGGAAGCGAACCTGGGTCTCCTAACTGGCACCTTTCACTGCGCCACCATACCGCCCGCATACAAACTTAAAAGGTTTAAATAAAACAGAAATATATACAGTAATCCCTCACCTATCGCGGGGGTTACGTTCCAGAGCCCCCCCGCGATAGGTGAAAATCCGCGAAGTAGCGACCTATATTTATTAAGGCTTTATAAACCGTTCCCACACTCTTATAAACCTTTCTCACTCTCTTGTTAACCTTTCCCACGCTCTTATAAACACTTCCTATGCTCTTAAACACTTTCTACATTCTTAAAAACCTCAGACCAACACTGCACGCAGCGATCAGACGTCAATGTGTCTGCACTCGCTTTGTGAAGGGGGGCAGCTGAACTCTCAGCAGAGCAGAAATGGACTTTGTGCTGCTTCTGCCAAAATGCCTGCTTGTCGCTCTGCGCGTTCGGAAGGAGGAGAAGGAGTGTGTGTGTGGGTGTTTTGGGGGGGGGGGGAGGAGGGGGGGGGGGACGATGTGAGGGCTGAACGCACGTTCGCCCAAACCCCCCTCCCCGGAGGCGCAGTCCACTTCGTATTGTCAAGGGGGTGGGGAGCTGAATGAACGCTAAAGAGAAGTGGACTTTGTGCTGGCTTTGTGCTGCTTGTCCCTCTGCGTGTCAATAATTTAAAAGCCTGTACAATCAGGCTTTTAGGTGTACATCACCTATTTTCCTGTCTCACTGTCTTGTCTTGCGTGAAGTTAAAATATTTTATGATAGTGAGATGTTACTCATATCCTTAGCCCGACATCCACATATCATATGTGTTAACAAAGTGTGTTTTATAAGTTTACATGTGTTTAAAGCATGTGGGATGGGTATTTTAAGGCTTAAACTATAAAAATGTTTATTTATATGGTCTTTCTATATCGCGAATTTTCTCCTGTTGCTGGTGGGTCTGGAACATAACTTCCGCAATAGGCGGGCAATCGCTTGCATTTAAAAACCCGCGAAGTCGTGAATCCGCGAAAAGTGAACCGCGAAGTAGCGAGGGAATACTGTACCTTTATTTTTACTTCCTTAACTTGTGGAGGGTGTATCCTGTAGCAAAGCCCTAACTTTTTTCATGAAAGCCCCATTCAGTCAATAAGCCTTAAAAACAGGTGTAAAGCTAAACTTGCAGCACCGCTATTCAATTACACTTGCCTAACGCCTCTCCTATGGGGAGATACTGTGGGATCTGGGCATCAGTCAAAGCACCAATCACAGGCCCGATTAGAAAGCGGGAAGCTGTGATTTGTCGTCTCCCTCCCATGTAACAATCACAGCCCGTGTTACAACGCACTATGTATGTATGTGTATATGTACATATGTACAGTATATGTGTGTGTGTATGTATTGTATGTATGTGTGTATATGTATGTGTATATATATGTTGATATGTGTGTGTGTATATATATATATATATATATATATGTGTGGATGTGTATATGTATATGTGGATGTGTATATGTATATGTGGATGTGTATATGTATATATATATACAGGGTATATGTATATATGTATATACTGTATGTATATGTAGATATGTGTATATGTAGATATGTATATATATGTATATATGTATATGTATATATATGTTTACATAACCTCATTAACACACTACTTCTCCGCTGTGAAGCGCGGGTATTTTGCTAGTAGGATTCATAAAAGCAGTGTTAATGTTTGTGCTGCGTCATCTGTTGGAATAACAAGTGCAATGCTTACAGTATGTCTCTGTTTATATGCCATATACATGGGATTCATAAAAGGAGTGTTACTGTTTGGGCTGTGCCATCTGTTGGAATGACAAATATAATGCATTTTTCTCTGTTTTAATGCCATTTCATATGGGATTCATAAAAGCAGTGTTACTCTTTGTGTTGCTTCATCTGTTGGAATGACTGAAACAAAGCAACCAGACTGACACCCAGAGAGACACACAGACACATATGCTTTTTTTCAGGTTGATGTAGAAATGCCATCATCATGGTAAGGAGACTGTGGAAGATTGTGGGTTCGCTTCCCGGTTCCTCCCTGTGTGGATAGTGCTTTGAGTACTGAGAAAAGCGCTATATAAATGTAATGAATTATTACCACCTCACATAAAAGCCCTGAACTGTGTGTCAGAGCTACAGGGTACTTAAGGGACAAAGCCCAAAGTGAACTGAAGCAGAGCCCGTAATGGAAGTAAATATTTGTCTGTGCTTATATTTTACATCTGTAAAAAAGTAAATGTATACAGTATGAGTTAATGCAATCATTTTATGGGCACCGGTATCCCAGTTTTAATTTTGGTTGATGGAGCTTATCATGACAGCACAAGGCATAAAGCACGAACTTACCCAGGATGGGACACCAGTCCACTGCTGTGCACACACACACAGTTGTACTCCCACCACATCAGGCCAAGCTAAGCTTTAAAAGGAAGATTGAAACGCCCAGAAGAAACAAAAGCACATGTAGGCTCAGTGAGCAGGTGTGAACTCTGAAAGCAAAATGATATGTTTCAATGTTCACTGGGATGGAGAAACGTCAGGTGTGTCTGAGAGGAGTCCTCAGCCGTGACATTGGGATGTTCATTTAATAGAAATGCTCTCTCTTTGGAGCTGTTTGAAAATTCTTAGTAAATCTCTTTTAGTCTGTCTTACACATTTATCGCTTTTGTCTTTGAGTTTTATTGGCTTAGAATGGGGCGTCTCAATAATTTATGACCAAATGTGAACCATTAAGCAATCTGAAGTGCTTACTCATAACAAAGGTGTCATATAAAACAGAGAGTGAATCTGTAAAATCTTAGCAAAGTGCTTCATCTCCCCAACAAGGGGCGGGCATGTCAACTGCACACATGCCCAATACAATCAGCCTGCCATTACTTGATATTGCACTTTCCAGTCGACCATTGTGCGTATTTCACTTGACACGCACTGGCACTGCGAGGGAACGAGTCCTTCAGACCCAAAGGGCCCCCTCACAAGCAATAGACTCTAACTACGGACCTCCAGAGCTCCACGACACTGAGGGGGCTGTCGCTTTACATTATAAGTTAGTGATGATGCCAGTTTGCGTTATGGTTAAGATTAGGGTTAGAGAGTGTTATTTGACTCAAGTCGTGTAAACCAAGTGACAAAAACCTGCAATCCAATTGGCTGTTCAGCAGAGCGACAGAATCCCGGAGGTGTGGAGGTCTTGTAAGAGAGATGGGTCCAGCTGCAGACCACCAGTTGGCCACAGAAATGTATATTTAATTTTTGAAAAAAAAAATACTGTTTTGTCCATTTTTAGGCAAAATGAATCCGTGTGTGCATTTACATGCGCTTTAATAACCGGGTTGGTCGCAGAAATCCAGTTTGAAAAATGTCACAGGTACCCTTATTCCAGTTAGAGCAACTGGCAGATTTGCCCCTGAGACAGCATTTTAACACACATAGATTAGTAAGCTGGTTATTGGGTTATTGGGTATATTACTGGGTTACATTTAAGGATTTCCGTTAAACTCTGTTAGCTTACACGTATCCATTCATTGCCAGTAAACTCTTTCAAAAGAAATCAATCCCACCCGTCTTTACTTTGAGGTAGAAACCGGTAGTGTGGACGGGTGAGTTTATGGAACATTAAGGTGCCAATGGGGTCTAAAACGTATTGAGGTGCCAATGGGGACTAAAAAAGTATTGAGGTGCCAATGGGGACTAAAAAGTATTGAGACATGGATGGAGATAGGAGGAAGTGTGTTGGGGACAACATGGATGGAGATAGGAGGATGCATGTTGGGGACATCATGGTGGGAGATGGGAGGATTTGTGTTGGGGACAACGTGGATGGAGATAGAAGGATGTGTGTTGGGGACATTTTGGAGGGAGATACTATAAAAAAATGTGTGTTGGGACAATCATGGATGGAGACAGGAGGATGTCATTGGGGACATCATGGTGGGAGATGGATGTACTGTATGTTAGGGATATCATGGATGCAGACTGGAGGTTGTGTGTTGAGGACATCATGGAGGGAGACAGGATGATGCGTGTTAGGGACATTTTGGAGGGAGATACTATAGAAGAATGTGTGTTGGGACAATCATGGATGGAGATAGGAGGATGCGTGTTGGGGACATCGTGGTGGGAAATGGGAGGATGTGTGTTGGGGACAACATGGATGGAGATAGGAGGATGTGTGTTGGGGACATTTTGGGGGGAGATACTATAGACGAACGTGTGTTGGGACAATCATGGATGGAGACTGGAGGATGTGTGTTGGGGACATCATGGATGGAGACAGGAGGATATGTGTTGGGGGCATCATGGATGGATACAGGAGGATGTCATTGGGGACATGATGGTGGGAGACGGATGTACTGTATGTTAGGGATATCATGGATGCAGACTGGAGGTTGTGTGTTGAGGACATCATGGAGGGAGACAGGAGGATGCATGTTGGGGACATTTTGGAGGGAGATACTATAGAAGAATGTGTGTTGGGACAATCATGGATGGAGATAGGAGGATGCGTGTTGGGGACATCATGGTGGGAAATGGGAGGATGTGTGTTGGGGACAACATAGATGGAGATAGGAGGATGTGTGTTGGGGACATTTTGGGGGGAGATACTATAGAAGAACGTGTGGTGGGACAATCATGGATGGAGACTGGAGGATGTGTGTTGGGGACATCATGGATGGAGACAGGAGGATGTCATTGGGGACATGATGGTGGGAGACGGATGTACTGTATGTTAGGGATATCATGGATGCAGACTGGAGGTTGTGTGTTGAGGACATCATGGAGGGAGACAGGAGGATGCATGTTGGGGACATTTTGGAGGGAGATACTATAGAAGAATGTGTGTTGGGACAATCATGGATGGAGACTGAAGGATGCGTGTTGGGGACATCATGGTGGGAAACGGGAGGATGTGTGTTGGGGACAACATTGATGGAGATAGGAGGATGTGTGTTGGGGACATTTTGGGGGAGATAATATAGAAGAATGTGTGTTGGGACAATCATGAATGGAGATAGGAGGATGCGTGTTGGGGACATCATGGTGGGAAATGGGAGGATGTTTGTTGGGAACAACATGGATGGAGATAGGCAGATGAATGTTGGGGACATCATGGTGGGAGATCAGAGGATGTGTGTTGGGGACCTAGTGAGCATATTTACGGGGTCTAAAAAGTATTGAGGTGCCAATGGGGTCGCCCCTTTTCATTTTCCAATACCTAAATCAAAATTCAGTGTCCAAGAGCACAAAAATGGAAGCAAAATAAACTGCCTTCTTGGCTATGAGAAAGGGCCTTGGCTGCAGAGAGCAGGTTTATCAATGGGAGTTCCGTTCTTCCGTCAAGCAGGGCTGCCTTAACAGCATTATAGGCCCCCGGTGGAAAGCAGTGCACTGGGGCCCCTACTTACACAACCACTCAGCAAGTCACAACATATGCAGATTAGCATGTGGCCCCCGGGCAACTGCCCAGCGTGCCCCATGGGTTAAGATCACACTGCCAACAAGTCCTGGTCCAAATGACGAGATGCAGACATCAGTAGGTGGTTCTAGCTGGAAAATTGAGAAGTGAAGAACCTGATAATATTATTAGAGAAAAAGATGAATGCATGAAACAAGGTGAGGAGACGGCGTTAATAAGCAGGTGAAAAGAAAACGTAAAAAACTAAAGGCAAAATCTCGCCCTGTGATGGGACTGGCACCATGTCCAGAGTTTGTTCCTGTCTTGTGCCCTATGCTAGGTGGGATTGGCTTCAGCAGACCAGAACAACCCTGTTCAGGACTAAGCGGGTTAGAAAATGACTGACTGACTCAAGGCAAAACAGGCAAGGCAGTTAAATGTAAACGGCAGTTGTAAACACAAGAAATAAGAGAATCAACGAAATACACATGAGGGAGCACCACGAGCCATCTTAAATAGCAGCATCAGGTAAAACCTGACGGGATGGATAATTGCAGTTCCCCTCCTGCAACAAACGAGATGGCACATGCAGTAAGAAAGAGCAGGAGAAAGGAAAAGATGATAGTGATGGGCAGACACCAAAGGGTTCAAACTCCAGGAGACCTGGTCACGGTCACACAAAGTGTCAGAAGCAGGATTTGAACCCCTGAGGTTTGCAATCTCTCTTACCCCCTTCACCACTTAATAGCTAATGTGAGGTGAGCGTACTGGCGCAATAATGGCTGGCGTCTTATCATCCAGGTTGGTGGTGGTGGTTGAAGTGGTTCCTTCTGTCTATGTAAAGAACTTTGAGTAGCAAGAAAGGTGCTATATCAATGAAGTGAATAAATAAATAAATAAATAATCTATTTATTATTATTATTATTGCTGACACTGTGTGACCATGAGCAAATCACTTCACCTGTATGTGCTCCAATTGAAAAAAAAAAAAAATAATAGAAATCTAACCAACTAACTGTGCTACTCATCTAAGACGGGCAGAAATCTAAATAACCGGCAGTGACCTCAGCTATAATGTTTTCAGGGCATCATGCAATGCATATGTCTCCTTTATATGGTATGGGATTTGTAAAAGCAGTCATCTGTTGGAATAACAATTGTAATGAATATGTCTCTCCTATATGCCATTTGGCATGGGATTTGTAAAAACAGGCTTAATGTTGGTGATGTATCATCTATTGGAATGACAGATGCAATGCATGTGTCTCTGTTAAATTGCCATTTGGTATGGGATTCGTAAAAGCATTGTCAATGTTTGTGATGCGTCATCTGTTGGAATGACAAATGCAACGTGTATGTCTCTGTTAAATGCCATTTGGTAAGGGATTCATAGAAGTAGTGTTAATAATTGTGTTGCATCATCTGTTGGAATGACAAATGCAACATATATGTCTCTGTTAAATGCCATTTGGTATGGGATTCGTAAAAGTCGTGTTAATAATTGTGATGCGTTATCTGTTGGAATGACGAATGCAATGCACATGTCTCTGTTAAAAGCAATTTGGTATGGGATTCGTAGAAGTAGTGTTAAAGATGGTGATGGGTCATCTGTTGGAATGACAAATGCAATGCATATGTCTCTGTTAAATGCCATTCGGTATGGGATTCGTAGAAGTAGTGTTAATAATTGTGATGTGTCATCTGTTGGAATGACAAATGCAATGGACATGTCTCTGTTAAATGCCATTTGGTATAGGATTTGTAAAAGTAGCGTTAATAATTGTGATGTGTCATCTTTTGGAATAACGAATGAAATGCATATGTCTCTGTTAAATGCCATTTGGTATGGGATTTGTAAAAGTAGTGTTAATAATTGTGATATGTCATCTTTTGGAATAACGAATGCAATGTACTGTATATGTCTCTGTTAAATGCCATTTGGTATGGGATTCGTAAAAGTAGTGTTAATAATTGTGATGCGTCATCTGTTGGAATGACGAATGCAATGTATATGTCTCTGTTAAATACCATTTGGTATAGGATTTGTAAAAGTAGTGTTAATAATTGTGATGTGTCATCTGTTGGAATAACGAATGCAATGCATATGTCTCTGTTAAATACCATTTGGTATAGGATTTGTAAAAGTAGTGTTAATAATTGTGATGTGTCATCTGTTGGAATAACGAATGCAATGCATGTGTCTCTGTTAAATGCCATTTGGTATGGGATTCGTAAAAGCAGTGTTAATGTTTGTGATGTCACATCTGTTGGATGAGAAATTATTGTAATTCCTTCATTTATTTCTTGTAGGAGTGATTGCTGCAATGCGGTGTTCACTGGCTGCTCAAATCATTCTTGACTTGTTACTCTACCATAAGCCTTCTCCAAATCAATGAACGCCATATGCAAGCCTTTTTGTTCTTCTCAATGCTTCCATATCAGCTCCATCAGTTGTTCATCTCCCTGGCATTAAACCCCACTGCTTTTCCCCTGTGGCGGTCTCTTCACTAAGTCATCGCTCTGTAATCATTCCCTAATTTTTCCCTAAATGTGTGACAACAGCTTTATCCTTCCATAGTTTCCACAATCCTGAATGTTGTCCTCCTTATAGATGAGTACAATCACACAGCTCCTCCACTCCTCTGGTGGTCTCTCCTGTTCATCAATCCCACAACACGTCAACTCCCTCTTCCCCTAAACTCTTCTGCTGGTATTTCACCGGGTCCTGCTGCCTTTCCATTTTTCCTTCTTTTCAGGGCCTTCTCCTTTACTTTTTCCCTCCTTATTCTTGGTACTCGCCCTTCATTTGGGACTCCATCCCCAAAGACTAGCCTTGGATTTTCTTCATTCAACAGCTTATCAAAGCCCATCTTCCATCTCTTCTTGCTCCTATCATGCTCACTCAAGACCTCACCTTGCTCATCGTTCATCTGCTTTTAAAATGATAACCGTTAACTAAGGAACAACTAGTGGTCTACTTATGGAAGCTGACTCAGTGCAGAGCAGATATTAATGCACCACTCCATTTAATATAACAGTATAGGAGAGGCAACAGCGAAAATGAAACACTTTTGGGTTGACAAATTAAGAATCCGTTGCTTTTTTGATAGACTTTACATTTAGTTGCAAAGAGGAATTCCTACGTGGCATATCAATTAAACCAAAAATGTGATTTGTGGATGCATCTTTTGAGGGGTCCCATATGTGTGTTTTTCTTGTAATGCTTTACATTAAGCAATACAGTAGAAGGTGTTCACTGATTTATTTCATTGAAGTTATAAAGTTTAATTATCGTTTTCATTCTAAACCCATCACACTGCGGCTGATGAAGGAGAACGGTATTGATAAGCAGTCTTTGCTGATGTCAATGCGCTGCATTAAATAATAAGGATTCATCAGTTTTGGTTGGTTTTTAACTTCATGCTGGATAATTTTATACAGGAGCATGTAAGAAATTGGATGAGGATAACGATTTCTGAAAACGGAATTTCGACCGCATATAAATAAATAAAACCATAATTTACTTTCCGGCATGGGCTTCTCATTTGATTTAAGCTCCCTCAAGCACATCGCCAAAATGGAACACGGTTTCTCGTCTTAAAAATAAGCTTGTCAGCATTTGAGGCGTCTCTTCCAGAAACGGCGGTTTTTATTTTTTTTTTATCATTTCTGCCGGTAATGTCGTTCAAAATGTTCTGCACACCGGAGCGTTCCCTCTTAGCACTTAATGAACATCTCTGAGCAAAGTGGAGTCATAAGCGTCCTGTCTTCAGGATGGACACTTTTGTCAAAAATCATATTTTTTGTTTAAAGGATTTCAAACAAGTGTATGGCGGAATCCACCTCTTACAATCTGTACTGTTTCGTGGGAAACGTTTCTTTGGTAACAATTGATGGTCTTTGTAACTCTTTTATGTTACAAATGGAATGTCATCACCTTGCAGTGATGTTGTGAAGTTGTTCATTATTGTTCTGTGTATATATATATATATATATATATATATATATATATATATATATATATATATATATATAAAATCCAATGTCTGTCTGTCTGTCTGTCCACTTTTCATGAGAGAACTACTTAACGGATTTAGATCAGGCTTTTTTCTATAATTTGCTTAAACATTCTGGTTGATTTTGTGACTTCTCTCATTGCACTAAGTATCATAGTTCACTTGCAGTACCGATTTATTTGCGCAAATCCGAGAGAGACGTGGGGGGGGGGGGGGGGGATTACTCACCCACATGCCAGCTTCTGGGCATTCCTTACCTCCGCTTAGCTAGCGAACGAGAGAACTCCATTCATGGATTTAGATTGGCCTTTTTTCTATAATTTCCTTGAACATTCCGGTTGATTTTGCGACTTCTCTCATCCCGCTAAGAATCATAATTCACTTGCAGGAGCGATATATTCGTGCTAATCCGAGACAGAGGCTGTGGGCTGAGGGGAGGAGGAAGCGTGACATCAGGAGTGGGGAGCCGGACAGGGGGTCCTCTTCACTGTCCCGTTTCACTACTACATGGGCAGAGCCACGGAGGACTGCTTGTTAACTATAATCTCGTAACGTTTTACTCATTTAAAGTCTTGAGCATGTTTGGTATTGCAAAAGTTGGAAGACAAGAATGCATATCTTGTTTACAACGCGGGTTGTAAATGACATTCTGAAATCCTCTGATGAAGGAAACTCCACTGTAATTATGTTGTTGGACTTAAGTGCACCATTGACCATTCTATTTTACTTCACAGGCTATAAAATGATGTTGGCCTTACAGGCACTGTGCTCACTTGGTTTAGTTCTAATTTATTAAATTGATTCCAATATGTACAGAAATGTGCTGACAGGACTCCATCATTATACACAGAAGTTCAATATGGTGTCCCGCAGGGCTCAGTACTGGGACCTTTACTGTTTTCACTTTCCAGGCTTCCACTGGGATCTATCATTAGGAAACATCATGTTAATTTTCACTCGTATGCAGATGACACCCAGTTATATCTTTCTTTTAGATCAAATGAAGTTTCTCCGATGTTGTCTTTAATTAGTTGTGTTAGCGAATTAAAGGAGTGGATGGATGAGAACTACTTGTCTTTAAACACCAATAAAACAGAGATGTTAATTGTTGGAGGGAATGACGCCGATCATAACAATATTCTGTCATCATTTAACTCTGTTGGAATCTCATTAATTTTACTGAATCAGCCCACAATCTAGGAGTTATCTTTGACTCTAGCATGTCATTTAAAGCGCATATTACAAAGTTGTCCAAAACATGTTACTTCCATCTTAAAAATGTTGGGAAATTAAGGCACTTTCTAAATAAACAGGATTGTGAGCAATTAATTCATGCATTTATTTCTAGTAGGATTGACTACTGCAATGCGGTGTTCACTGGATGTTCAAACTGTTCTTTATACAGCCTCCAGTTAATCCAAAATGCTGCTACAAGAAATATTACAAGAACAAGAAAACACGAACACATAACTCCAGTTCTTAAATCCTTACACTGGCTCCTGGTTAAGTTTAGGGCAGATTTCAAAATCCTCCTTTTAACATATAAAGCACTAAATGGCCGAGGTCCGGCTTACTTGTTTGAACTTATCATTACTTACAAACCAGAGCGCATGTTAAGATCTCAAGATGCCGGTCTGCTTATCACACTAAGGATTAATAAAATAACAATGGGAGGTCAAGCTTTTAGTTACAGGGCCCCTAAACTGTGGACTGGTCTGCCTGCTACTATAAGAGATGCCCCTTCGATCTCAGCTTTCAAATCCTCACGACTTCAGTGTAGCACACCCTGACTAGAGCTGCTGATTAACTGTACAGACTACATCTCTGTTGTCAGTCATTGGCACTAAAACATAAGTAACATGATAGTTAGAATTTGTTCCTAACCCTCACCTATTCTGTTTCTCTTCTCGGTACTCAAATGTGGCACTTGGTGCCCACTGCCCACCTGCCAGGTTGTTTTGCCTGCCGAAGGTAAAGTCATCCCTGGTGGAGGATCACAGGAATCATTGGGTAGAGAGGGCCTTTCATCGGATTGGCTGGCCCAGCGCTGTTTCAGTTGTGGAATGGCCAATAGGGGGAGACAGCTTGATGGATGAGGTCTCCAGGACTCTACACAAATCCAAATCCTATTATGTGATATCATCTACTGTTAAATTCTGCTCCATATTTGTAAAATTTGTATTTTTATACTGTAGTGAGGATTTGTTCTGTTGTGTGTATTGTATTGTATTGACCCCCCTTCTTTTTGACACCCACTGCACGCCCAACCTACCTGGAAAGGGGTCTCTCTTTGAACTACCTTTCCCAAGGTTTCTTCCATTTTTTGCATACAAGTTTTTTTTTTGGGGGAGTTTTTCCTTGTCTTCTTAGAGAGTCAAGGCCTGGGGGGGCTGTCAAGAGACAGGGTCTGTTAAAGCCCATTGCGGCACTTCTTGTGTGGTTTTGGGCTATACAAAAATAAACTGTATTGTGTATCTGATCAGCGAAATTTGCCAAAGCATTTTTTTGCAGCAAATATATCCTGGGTTCTCCGGTACCCTTGCTCAACAAATATTTTTTCTAGAATTGTGTTGTACAGTTAGCTTTGAAGAATTTTATTTCCCAGCAAACCATGATGCTTCTATCTATCTATCTATCTATCTATCTATCTATCTATCTATCTATCTATCTATCTATCTATCTATCTATCTATCTATCTATCTATCTATCTATCTATCTATCTATCTATCTATCTATCTGTTGTATAGTGCCTTTCATATCTATCTATCTGTTAGATAGATAGATAGATATGAATGGCACTATACATCTATCTATCTATCTATCTATCTATCTATCTATCTATCTATCTATCTATCTATCTATCTATCTATCTATCTATCTATCTATCTATTATATAATGCCTTTCATATCTATCTATCTATCTATCTATCTATCTATCTATCTATCTATCTATCTATCTATCTATCTATCTATCTATCTATCTATCTATCTATCTATCTGTTGTATAGTGCCTTTCATATCTATCTATCTGTTAGATAGATAGATAGATATGAATGGCACTATACATCTATCTATCTATCTATCTATCTATCTATCTATCTATCTATCTATCTATCTATCTATCTATCTATCTATCTATCTATCTATCTATCTATCTATTATATAATGCCTTTCATATCTATCTATCTATCTATCTATCTATCTATCTATCTATCTATCTATCTATCTATCTATCTATCTATCTATCTATCTATCTATCTATCTATCTATCTATCTATCTATCTATCTATCTATCTATCTATCTATCTATCTATTATATAATGCCTTTCATATCTATCTATCTATCTATCTATCTATACATACTAATAAAAGGCAAAGCCCTCACTCACTCACTCACTCACTCACTCACTCACTCACTCACTCACTCACTCACTCACTCACTCACTCACTCATCACTAATTCTCCAACTTCCCGTGTAGATGGAAGGCTGAAATTTGGCAGGCTCATTCCTTACAGCTTACTTACAAAAGTTAGGCAGGTTTCATTTCGAAATTCTACACGTAATGGTCATAACTGGAACCTCTTTTTTGTCCATATACTGTAATGGAGGAGGCGGAGTCGCGTATTGCGTCATCACACCTCCTACGTAATCACGTGAACTGAAAACAAGGAGGAGCCCCAAAGAGCGCTGAAGAAAATATTCTCCGTCAACCCCCACACTCCCCCTGCCCTTCCGCACATCACGGCATTTTCGTTACTGAAGTGACGTAATACTCCAGCTCCACCTTCTTCATAAGTTCATTCACCAAATTATTCGTCAATTATATTTCACAGTAAGAATTTACAGCAACGACTCAAATGCGGGAACGAAGGTAAATAACGTTAATTGTTGAGTGTCTTTTAATACTGTGTAAGCATACATATTAACACATGTGCAATTAAACGTGTGCATTTACGGGGTGATTTCTCAGGCTTAAAAGCTCGCCTTTTATTAAAAAGGTAAATGCAAACTGTTTTCATTCTGAAGGGCACAAACCACGTTGGATTTCAGCCGTTAAACGCGCAAAAATGTCGGCACACCAGATAAATAAGCGCAACATATTATCAGTTGTATTGTATGCTTACAATACATATAGAAATGTGTTAATCGTTAACTAATAGTATGGGATGGTGTTTTTCGACTCGCGCCTTGATTTAAACGATTCCATGTCTTGGTGGGTTTGCGTAGCTTATTGTCAATATCTTTACACCTGTTTTTAAAACTTATTGACTGAAACGGGCTTTCACGAAAAAAGTTAGGGCTTTGCTACAGGATACACCCTCCACAAGTTAAGGAAGTAAAAATAAAGGTATATATTTCTGTTTTATTTAAACCTTTTAAGTTCGTATGCATAGCCCCATTTGGCTGTTTTAGTTTTTTTTTTCTTTCTTCAGTAATATTTAATCTCCTTAAAGAAAAACAACATATGCATTTTACTTTTTTTGTATCTCTTTAGTAATATTTTAGTGTAAAAGGATAACCAGTATTTAAACCTTTTATGTTACCTTATAAAGTTATTTTACACAATGTTGAAAAATTAATAAGAAAGCTACATATTTTGGCAGCTGCTGCTTTAATTTTCAATGAAATGAAAAAAGCTCTCCAAGAGAAAACCTCAATGAAGAAGAAACATGCCGCCCGCATACAAACTTGAAAGGTTTAAATAAAACAGAAATACTGTATATACCTTTATTTTTACTTCCTTAACTTGTGGAGGGGGTATCCTGTAGCAAAGCCCTAACTTTTTTCATGAAAGCCCCTTTCAGTCAATAAGCCTTAAAAACAGGTGTAAAGCTAAACTTGCAGCACCGCTATTCAATTACACTTGCCTAACGCCTCTCCTAAGGGGAGATGCTATGGGATCTGGGCATCAGTCAAAGCACCAATCACAGGCCCGATTAGAAAGTGGGAAGCTGTGATTTGTCGTCTCCCTCCCATGTAACAATCACAGCCCGTGTTACAACGCACTATGTATGTATGTGTATATGTATATATGTATATGTGTGTGTATGTATGTGTGTATATGTATATATATGTTGATATGTGTATATATATATGTATATATATGTGGATGTGTATATGTATATATGTATATATATATATATATATGTATATGTAGATATGTGTATATGTAGATATGTATATATATGTATATGTTTATATATGTTTACATAACCTCTTTAACACACTACTTCTTCGCTGCGAAGCATGGGTATTTTGCTAGTCTATTATATAATGCCTTTCATATCTATCTATCTATCTATCTATCTATCTATCTATCTATCTATCTATCTATCTATCTATCTATCTATCAGTTGTATAGCGCCTTTCGTATCTATCTTTCTATCTATCTATCGTATAGTGCCTTTCGTATCTATCTATCTATTATATAGTGCCTTTCATATCTATCTATCTATCTATCTATCTATCTATCTATCTATCTATCTATCTATCTATCTATCTATCTATCTATCTATCTATCTATCTATCTATCAGTTGTATAGTGCCTTTCGTATCTATCTTTCTATCTATCTATCGTATAGTGCCTTTTGTATCTATCTATCTATCTATCTATTATATAGTGCCTTTCATATCTATCTATCTATCTGTTGTATAGTGCCTTTCATATCTATCTTTCTATCTATCGTATAGTGCCTTTTGTATCTATCTATCTATTATATAGTGCCTTTCATATCTATCTATCTATCTATCTATCTATCTATCTATCTATCTATCTATCTATCTATCTATCTATCTATCTATCTATCTATTATATAGTGCCATTCATATCTATCTATCTATCTATCTATCTATCTATCTATCTATCTATCTATCTATCTATCTATCTATCTATCTATCTATCTATCTATCTATCTATCTATCTATCTATCTATCTATCTATCTATCATGCTCAAGTAAAGACAAATACATTTTATGATACACGGGTATCAAAAGGAACAGTGAGGTCTGGAAAGATCAGAGTGTTAGCAGACTCTGATCCACTGCAATGAGAAGATCATTAGTCACCTTGGCCAGTGGCGTCTCTCTATTGTGGTTGGTCCTAATCCCAGACTGAAATTCCTCAAACAGATCCTTTGATAGAAGACAGTCTTTCAAATGACCCACAACAGCACATTCTATGATTTTACTAACAAACGGGGTATTAAAAATAGGATGATAGTTCATAAAGGCCTCGGGGTGAAGTCCAGATTTTTTAAGGACAGGTGTAGTAACTGCTGTCTTAAGGCTGGAAAGGATCATCCAGTAAAGAAGGAGATGTTAATAATATTGGTAATAGAAGGGAGAAGTAATGGTAGAGCAGCTTTAATCAGAAGGGATGATGTGGGGTCCAGAAGACAGGCAGCAGACCCAGTGGTCATCATAAACTTATGAGTTCTGCTAAATAATTCATCGGCTGAAAGACCTCAGTGTGAATGTGTCGGAGCAAGAGAGATTGTACTTTATTTATTCAAATTGGAAAAGTTAGCAGATTAGCATATTAATGTGCAGTGTTCAAACTGCATTTGGCCCCGCCCTTGGCCCCTCCTTTTACCTGCCCCTCCTCTGAGTGTCTGTTGCTATGCAACACTACCTGTGCTTCTGTCCTTTAATTGGTGGTGCTCTGGAAACAATGGAATTGGCCCAAAGACTTCACCCTTCACTATAACATTGCTCACTCATCATAGTGACGTGTTTGAATTGTTTGTTTTGCTTTCAACTTTTTGATGAGCAAATCTGTCGGACAGGATGCCCATCTCAGAAGCACTCCATCAATCAGGCGTTTCTAATAGAGTGACTAGACAGATAAAAGATAAAAGTGTACCGAACCTAACAGGCATATGACCATTTAAAGGATTCTGAGGGCTTGAGGAAAAAGATTTTCTAGTGTGATGAGACAAAAAAATTGAACTCTTTGGGCAGAATTCCAAGCACTATGTCTGGAGAAGACCAAGGGCACTGCTCATCACCTACCTAATGCCATTCATATATTAAAGCATGATGGAGGCAGCAATTTGCTGTGGAAACAGGGAGACTGGTGAGAATTGACGGATAGATGATTACAACAAAATACAGAGAAGTCCTTGAAGAAAACTTACTCCAGAGATGGTCAATGTTCCGAAGCAAGCAGCCAAGGCAATACTCATGTGGCTTCTGGGACAAGTCTCTGAGTGTCCTTGACAGAGGTCCAGACTTAAAACCCCATTGGACTTGGAGAGACCTGAAGCTGACAGTTTAGTAGTGTCACTGAATCCAGACGTATAATACATACAGTACATCTGGAAACAACCATGAGTGGATTTTGCATAAAAGTGGGTGGGAACAATTAGAGTGTCACATTTCTAAACCAATCCAATGCATCATGAAGGTGGGGCTTAAAGTAGGGGGCGGGGATTTGGAAGTAGAAAGATCAGAGGTGCTCTCATTAACTTGTTCTGGCAGACAGCAAGCTGCGGATTACGATGAAATGTCTACAATCGAAAAGCCCCTTAAAGAGACCCTATTAGATAGATAGATAGATAGATAGATAGATAGATAGATAGATAGATAGATAGATAGATAGATAGATAGATAGATAGATAAGGCACTATATAATAGATAGAGGGCGGCACGGTGGCGCAGTGGGTAGTGCTGCTGCCTCGCAGTTGGGTGATCTGGGGACCTGGGTTCAATTCCCGGGTCCTCCCTGCGTGGAGTTTGCATGTTCTCCCCATGTCTGCATGAGTTTCCTCCGGGCACTCCGGTTTCCTCCCACATTCCAAAGACATGCTGGTTAGGTGGATTGGCGATTCTAAATTGGCCCTAGTGTGTGCTTGGTGTGTGGGTGTGTTTGTGTGTGTCCTGCGGTGGGTTGGCACCCTGCCCGGGATTGGTTCCTGCCTTGTGCCCTGTGTTGGCTGGGATTGGCTCCAGCAGACCCCCGTGACCCTGTGTTCGGATTCAGCGGGTTGGAAAATGGATGGATGGATAATAGATAGATAGATAGATAGGAAAGGCAATAGATAGATAGATAGATAGATAGATAGATAGATAGATAGATAGATAGATAGATAGATAGATAGATAGATAGATAGATAGATAGATAGATAGATACTTTATTAATCCCAAGGGGAAATTCACAAGGTGTGAATAGACATATAAACGTGTGTCAAGTGTGCAGAGAGCACATTACATATTTTAAAAATAGACATAACCTGATACAAGGCAGAACACCTTTCTGTGACGTGTGTTCTCGTTTTGACCCCGCAAGACTAGCAGTTTACAGATTACTTCTCCTCCAATTTAAAGGAGCTTCGGAGGATCAACTGTGCAGATCCAGGTGTGCAAAGCTTGCAGAGACTTCAAAGTTGTAATGGCTGCCAAAGAGGCATCTGCAGAGCACTGAATTAAGGGTTTAAATTAGTCAATGAATGAGAGATTTCTGGTTTTGATTGTTTAAATTTGCAAAGCCTTTCTGAAAAAAATGTCTTCTTCACTTTGTCATTATGGGTTATTGAGTTTAGCCTGTTGAAAAAAAATGACAAGTTTATCCATGTCAGATTTAATCTACAGCACAATAAAGAGTTCAGATGCGGGGTCTGAATTGTTTCTGATCGCACAGTAGATAGACAGACAGATAAAGGGATTTGAATGTTGATGTGTGTAATATAGAATATTGAGCAGATACTGAATTGAATGAAATATTCAATCCATTGAATGTAATAACATAACATTTTTCAACCCAGTTAATTGAGTTCTGGGTTACAAGGAGGTAGAAGTCTTGGACAGGACACCATTCTATAACAAGGCCCATTCACAAGAGGTCAATTGAGGGGGTAAGGAACGGATCAGCGTCCCAGTCGGGGTGCACCCTGCTCCCTTGCACTCTCTCTATTGTGGTTTTTCCTAATCCTAGACTGAAATTCCTCAAACATATAATTTGAGAGAAGAGAGTCTTTCAAGTGTTCAAAAGCTGGTTGTAAAACTGAGCAGGTTGGGCCTGAACACCACCCTCTGCAATTGGATCCTGGACTTCTTGACAGAGATGCCCCCAGTCAGTTCAGATGGGCTGCAACACTTCCAGCAACATCACACTGAGCACTGGAGCGCCACAGGGCTGTGTGTTTAGTCCACTGCTGTTCACCCTGCTGACTCACGACTGCACAGCCACACACAACACCAACCACATCATCAAGTTTGCGGATGATACGACGGTGCTGGGACTGATAAGCAGGGATGATGAAACAGCATACAGAGATGAGGTGGAACAGCTGTCTGCATGGTGTGAAGACAACAATCTATCTCTCACTGTCAACAATACAAAAGAGATAATCGTGGACTTCAGAAAATCATGTCATGCCAACATCCCACTCAGCATCAACGGTTTAGATGTGGAGACTGTTAGGAGTACCAAGTTCCTCAGTGTGCACATAACTGAGGAACTTACGTGGGCACATAACACCTCATCACTAATCAAGAAAGGCCAGCAGAGAGTACACTTCCTGAGGCGACTGAAGCGAGCGAGTCTTCCCCCTTCTATCCTCACCATGCTCTACAGAGGCACCATTGAGAGTGTTCTGACCAGCTGCATCACTGTCTGGTATGGCAACTGCAACATGTCCGACCGCAAGTGCCTGCAAAGGATAGTGAAGACAGCAATGAACATTATTGGGGTGCCTCTCCCTTCACTACAGGACATATTCTACAAACACAGTGTCCGCAAGGCCTGCAGCATTGTGCAGGACCCCTTACACCCCTCACATGGACTTCATCCAGGAGAAGATACTGCAGCATTAGAGCCAGATCTGCCAGGCTGTAGGACAGTTTTTACCCCCAAGCTGTTAGACTCTTTAATACCAGGCTGCCCCCTGGGATCTTCACACGGCCTCAACCACCTTGATAAACAGAACTTTTATACATGTGAGCCACTGTCCTGCAAAGATGAGTGTGCAGGTAGAGAAGAACTGAAGATCTCATACTGACCTTGAAGGATTTTGACACTCTTGATATCCTTCTGCTGTGAAACATTCTGACCTGTCACTGTTTACACATGTCTTAAACAACTATCATCATACACTGATCATTTCTCTATTATCTATATCTATCCATCCATTTTCCAACCCGCTGAATCCGAACACAGGGTCACGGGGGTCTGCTGGAGCCAATCCCAGCCAACACAGGGCACAAGGCAGGAACCAATCCCGGGCAGTGTGCCAACCCACCACAGAGTGTTAAAATATTGATTACAAAATTATACTAAAACAAACCCAAGACTAAAAAGTTGAAAATAATGTATATATATAAAATCCATCTATCCATCCATTATCCAACCTGCTATATCCTAACTACAGGGTCACGGGGGTCTGCTGGAGCCAATCCCAGCCAACACAGGGCACAAGGCAGGAACCAATCCCGGGCAGGGCACCAACCCACTGCAGATCTATATCTATTATTTATTTTTTTATTATACTACATATCTTACACATCAATATTGCTGCTACTTCTTTGTCTTGTCTTTGCAGAAGGTCTTGTCTTGTTTGTGTTTTAATTTTAAATTTAAATTTTAATTCTATTTTTAATTTATTATTTGCACGTCATGTTGTTACACTGTGGACCCTGAGCTTCACAATTTCGTCAATCTGTATACTTGTACATGGTTGAGATGACAATAAAGTTCACTTTGACACTTTGACACTTTGAAGTGACCCCCAACAGGCCATTCTACGATTTTACTAACAAAACGGGAAATTAAAAATTTGATGATAATTTATAAAGGCCTATAAAGGGATTTTTTTAAGGCAAGGTATAATAACCGCTGTCCTAAGGCAGGAAAGGGTCATCCAGTAAGGAAGGCGACGTTAATAATATTGGTGATAAAATGGAGGTGAAATGGTAGAGTAGGGAAAGTGTGGGGTTCAGAAGGCAGACAGTGGGCCCAGTGGTCATCATAAACTTGTGCTGCTGAATAATGAAAGTCCCCAATGTGAATGTGTCAGAGAGGGGATGAACTTTATTTATTCTAATGAGAAAAGTTAGCAGATTAGCATATTAACATGCAGCCTAATGACTGCATTTGGCCCCGCCCTTGGCCCCTCCTTTTACCTGCCCCTCCTCTGAGTGTCTGTTGCTATGCAACATTACCCTCGCCTGGCCAGGAGGCTTTGATAAAGACAGGACAGCGAGGGAGGGTGATGGTGTGAGGAACCTCATCAGGTTAAGAGTGTTAAGAGTGGTGTCCAGCAGGGGTCAGTGCTGGGGCCGCTGTTTATTTCTCTCTATTATAAAAAAAAAAAATCTTGGTGGGTAGGGAGACCAAGGAGTCGAGATGTGATCTTCTCGGAAGACACTTAAAAGACCGGAGCGGCTCGCGGGGGCCTTAAACATGACACTTGGTGCCAAGAAATTACAATTTAACATCCCGTGAGAGACAGTTTGACGTCACGCGAGACAAGGCAGTGAGACAACATCCATCCATCCATTTTACAACCCGCTGAATCTGAACACAGGGTCATGGGGGTCTGCTGGAGCCAATCCCAGCCAACACAAGGCACAAGGCAGGAACCAATCCCGGGCAGGGTGTCAACTCACCGCAAAGTGAGACAACATTTTAAACAAATTCACGGACATCTAACCAAGCAGTTGTTGCAATGCTTTTGGTAGTCAGACATCATGTGCTCCCAGCTCTTAAAACAACGACAAGCAGAACACGCAGCTTACCAGCAGCAGCAGTTGGAAGCCAGCAGATGATCCGACTGCAACTCCTTAGTGTGCGTTCAGATCCCCCTTCACAACGCGAGTGGCAGAGACATGAAGTGGCAAAAGGACAGCTGCTGTACAAGCTTTGAAATGATCGACGCGCAGCGCAACAAACATTACAGGCACCTCGCCAGCAGCAGCAAGACAACATGATCCGACTGCATCTCCTTAGCGTGCGTTCAGCCGCCCCCCTTCACAACGAGAGCACCTTTATACCTCCTGCGAGAAAGAGATGTAACCACGCCGGGGCCAGAAATAAAGGACAAGTATTGTTTTACAAATGTTTTAAAGTAAAAGTGAAAAATAATGCATATGTAACAATTCCCATTTTATATCCGGTCAACCAAACCCGGGGGTGGGCGAGCGAAGCAAGCAGGGGGCAGAGCCCCCTAGTTTAATATCTATAAATGATTTAGATAGGAATATAAGTAACAAGCTGGTTAAGTTTGAAGATGATACCAAGATAGGTGGATTAGCAGATAATTTGAAATCCGTTATATCATCACAGAAGGACTTGGATAGCAGACAGGCTTGGACAGATTTGTGGCCGATGAAATTTAATGTCAGTAAATGTAAAGAATGACACATAGGAAGTCAAAATGTGAGGTTTGAATACACAATGGGCGGTCGGAAAATCGAGAGTCCACCTTATGAGAAGGATTTAGGAGTCATAGTGGACTCTAAGCTATCGACTTCCAGACAGTGTGCAGAAGCCATTAAGAAGGCAAACAGAATGTCAGGTTATATAGCGCCTTGACGTGTGGAGTACAAGTCACAGGAGGTTCTACTCCAGCTTTATAATGCACTGGTGAGGCCTCATCTGGAGTACTGGGGGCAGTTTTGTTCTACAAAAAGGACATAGCAGCACTAGAGAAGGTCCAGTGAAGAGTGACTGGGCTGATTTCAGGACTACAGGGGATGAGTTACGAGGAAAGATTAAAAGAGCTGAGCCTTTACAGTTTAAGAAAAAGAAGATTAAGAGGAGACCTGAATGAAGTGTTTAAAATTATAAAGGGAATTAGTGCAGTGGATCGAGACGGTGACTTTAAAATGAGTTCATCAAGAACACGGGGACACCGTTGGAAACTTGTGAAGGGTAAATTTCGCACAAACATTAGGAAGTTTTTCTTTACACAAAGAACAATAGACACTTGGAATAAGAGACCAAGTAGTGTGGTAGACAGTAAGACGTTGGGGACTTTCAAAACTCGACTTGATGTTTTTTTGGAAGAAATAAGTGGATAGGATTGGCGAGCTTTGTTGGGCTGAATGGCCTGTTCTCGTCTCGATTGTTCTAATGAGCTGTGAAGCCAGGACGCAGGAAGGACGCAGCTACAGAAGGATCCACTGGATGGGTTCAGGAATCTGGAAGGACAGGACAGTGGGGTGACTGCCTGCCATATCCGAGGCAGAGCGACGGGCGCTGAGCAGGCTCCTGTCAATCATGGAGAATCCACTGCATCCACTGAATAGGATCATCTCCAGACAGAGGAGCAGCTTCAGCGACAGACTGCTGTCACCGTCCTGCTCCACTGACAGACTGAGGAGATCATTCCTCCCCTACACTATGCGACTCTTCAATTCCACCCGGGGGGGTAAACATTAACATTATACAAAGTTATTGTCTGTTTTTACCTGCATTTTTATTACTCTTTAATTTAATATTATTTGTATCAGTATGCTGCTGCTGGAGTATGTGAATTTCCCCTTGGGATTAATAAAGTATCTATCTATCTATCTATCTATCTATCTATCTATCTATCTATCTATCTATCTATCTATCTATCTATCTATCTATCTATCTATCTATCTATCTATCTATCTATCAATCATACTCTGGAAGGCAGCATCCCATCTGGCAGGCACCTGTATGGACACATGGGAGTTTTGGTCCTGTCGGGTTTTGTTGAGGGCCACCAGGGGGTGCTGTCAGATTTTTTTTTTTTAATCTTTATTTCACCTTATACAATTTCTTGTATTAGGAATTTGTTAGTTTTTGCATACCCCTTGGGGTCAGAGCGCAGGGTCAGCGCCCCTGGAGTAATTACAGGTTAAGGGCCTTGCTCAAGGGCCCAGTAGAGTAGGATCTCTTTTGGCAGTGACGGGGATTCGAACCGGCAACCTTCTGGATACCAGCACAGTTCCTTAGCCTCAGAGTCACCACAGCTCTGGTCCTATCTGACCTGGAAGTGCTTTCTGTGGGCAACAGATTGAGCACCGGAAGTATTCTCAGGTCTGGCTTTTAGAAGAGAGGCCTCCATTTGACTGGGTGGAGTCAAACATTTGCCTGGGAAGAATGGAGGAGAAAATAAAGGAAAAGAATGTAAAAGATCAAATTGTGCACTGCTGAGGTACTGTTTCCATCCATCCATCCATTTTCCAACCCGCTGAATCCGAACACAGGTTCACAGGGGTCTGCTGGAGCCAATCCCAGCCAACAGGGCAGGAACCAATCCCGGGCAGGGTGCCAACCCACCGCAGGACACACACAAACACACCAAGCACACACTAGGGCCAATTTAGAATCGTCATTCCACCTAACCTGCATGTCTTTGGACTGTGGAAGGAAACCCACGCAGACACGGGGAGAACATGCAAACTCCACGCAGGGAGGACCCGGGAAGCGAACCCGGGTCTCCTTACTGCGAGGCAACAGCGCTACCCACTGCGCCACCGTGCCACCCGAGGTACTGTTGGAAAATAATAATTAACATTTGGTTAAACAAGGGAATGTCTTGGTGTAGTTGTGCCTGGAGTTTGGGGTGCTGGTTCACCCCCTAGAGGCCACACGGGTCACCATTCAAGCTACAGTAATATGCACATTTGGGGATGGAGGAAAACCCAGAGAGACGAAAGACAATGGCCGAGTGAGGATGTCAAATCCGTGAGACACCAGAGCCGTATATGCTGCCTACCAGTTCTACTTCTACTAATAATTAATGCATTATTAGTAACCCCTCACGACCCTTATGATTATTAACATTTTATTCTCGATAATATTACAAGTAACTTTTTTTCACAGTATTTTCATTCAGAAATGACTTTGTCTTCTTTTTTTATTTCTTTTTTTGACTGATTCCTATTATTTGCTTTGTTTCAAGCCACTGAATCCTTAAAGAATTCGTTTCCCTTTGACCCAATGATTCACTGAACAAGAACAGCTCAAACGTGCCGGGTCCTTCGAGTCGGTCGCTGGGCTTCTTGATATTTTCAAATTCACTGCTTCATTCATGCGGTTCACTTTGCACAGTACCTTTCCTTGTCTTTACTAGCAGCCACACTGCAAATTTTAAAAAACACAGATGCAGATCCAAAGACTTTAAATACAGTCATATGAAAAAGTTTGGGAACCCCTCTTAATTCTTTGGATTTTTGTTTCTCATTGGCTGAGCTTTCAAAGTAGCAACTTCCTTTTAATATCTGACATGCCTTAGGACACAGTAGGATTTCAGCAGTGACATTAAGTTTATTGGATTAACAGAAAATATGCAATATGCATCATAACAAAATTAGACAGCTGCATAAATGTGGGCACCCCAACAGAGATATGACATCAATACTTAGTTGAGCCTCCTTTTGCTAATCTAACAGCCTCTAGACGCTGTCCTCCTGGAGCCTCTGATGAGTGTCTGATTCTGGATGGAGGTATTGTTGACCATTCTTCATACAAAATCTCTGCAGTTCAGTTCAATTTGATGGACAGCCTGCTTCAAATCATCCCATAGATTTTCGATGATATTCAAGTCAGGGGACTGTGACGGCCATTCCAGAACATTGTACTTCTCCCTCTGCATGAATGCCTTTGTAGATTTCCAACTGTGTTTTGGGTCATCGTCTTGTTGGAATATCCAACCCCTGCGTAACTTCAACTTTGTGACTGATGCTTGAACATTATCCTGAAGAATTTGTTGATATTGGGTTGAATTCATCTGACCCTCGACTTTAACAAGGGCCCCAGTCCCTGAACTAGACACACAGCCCCACAGCATGATGGAACCTCCACCAAATGTGACAGGAGGTAGCAGGTGTTTTTCTTGGAATGCAGTGTTCATCTTCCACCATGCAAAGCGCTTTTTGTTATGACCAAATAACTCCATTTTTGTCTCAGCAGTCCAAAGCACTTTGTTCCAAAATGAATCTGGCTTGTCTAAATGAGCATTGGCATACAACAAGCGACTCTGTTTGTGGCGTGAGTGCAGAAAGGGCTTCTTTCTCATCACCCTGCCATGCAGATGTTCTTTGTGCAAATTGCGCTGAATTGTAGAACGATGTACAGACACACCATCTGCAGCAAGATGTTCTTGCAGGTCTTTGGAGGTGATCTGTGGGTTGTCTGTCACCATTCTCACAATCCTGCTCATATGCCACTCCTGTATTTTTCTTGGCCTGCCAGACCTGCTGGGTTTAACAGTAAATGTGCCTGTGGCCTTCCATTTCCTGATTCCATTCCTTACAGTTGAAACTGACAGTTTAAACCTCTGAGATGGCTTTTTGTAGCCTTCCCCTAAACCAGGAGACTCAACAATCTTTGTTTTCAGATCTTTGGAGAGTTGCTTTGAGGATCCCATGCTGTCACTCTTCAGAGGAGAGTCAAAGGGAAGGAAGCACAACTTGTAATTGACCACCTTAAATACCTTTATATCTCATGATGGGACACACCTGTCTGTGAAGTTCAAGGCTTAACGAGCTCATCACACCAAGTAATCAGCATTGAGCAGTGACAGGCATTCAAATCAGCACAATGACAAGGGGACCCACATTTTTGCACAGCCAGTTTTTCACATCTATATATATAATTCACTAAGACCATGGCAAGCAAGACGCACGCAAGACAGATCCACGCCTGCCAACTCACAGAGCCCCGCCCACCAACTCTAAGACCATGGGATATGCAAGACAGAGCCCCGCCCGCCAACTCTAACCCTCCTTCCGCGTCCACCCTCTCTCTCGAGGCATGCACACTGCCTGCTCATGTGCCCGCACGCAACACCTCACCAAACAAAGCCTCAGTCGCTTAGTTCCAATGGTATTCACCTATTCGAGACAGGCTCAGGACGTTATAAAGATTCTTAAGAATAATTTTCAAGGGGCTCAGTTAATGGATCAGGATTTGGCGGAAGTGAGATTAGTTTCTGCTTATCGGAAAAATAAAAATTTGAAGGATCACTTAATTAAGGCCTCTTGTACTATATGCAAGAAAAATAAGACAGCTTGGCAGATTCCGTTTAAAAATAAAAAAATGATCAACAATCCTATAACAACTAAGGAACTGCCCATCTATCAGGAGCTAACACTTACCTCCAAAAATTGCATTTATGCGATTCAGTGTAAGACCTGTGGTTTACTTTATATAGGTGAGACCAAAAATTCAGTTAAGGCCCGGATCATTCAACATCTTAGACTGATAGAGAGGCAAGATAAGCCCACTCAATTATATCTACATTTTGCACAATCAGGTCATGAACCCCTTTTTTTTCCACTGGAAAGTGAAAGCCACTGGAATAAAACCAGGAGGCTCAAAAAGGAATTGGAGTGGATTATGGCCCTGGATACATTTGTCCCCAATGGCCTAAATGAAAAATAGTTTCTGGAGAATCTTTTTAATTGTTTATGTCTTAGGAATAAGATTATGCGATGGGTATTTAAATGAAAAGAATTGGTTAATTAATGCATATAGTGAACCCGTGCTTGCCAGTTCGCTGGTATCCCCTACCCTAAGTCTAACCCTCCTCCCACTTCCACCCTCGCTCTCGAGGCATGCACACTGCCTGCTCATGTGCCCGCACGCAACACCTCACCAAACACCACCTCAGTCGCTTTTGTCTCTGCTACAGTCCACATGCACCTCTGAGCCATGTTGACTTTTCATTGTTCTTTTCGGTTCCGGCTGCTTTTCTATATATAATCCATCAAGTCGCCCGACCATGGGATATGAACGACAGAGCCCCGCCCACCAACTCTAAGCCTCCTCTCATGTCATGGGGAACGCATGACAGAGCCCCGCCCACCAACTCTAACCCTCCTCTCATGTCATAGGGAATGCATGACAGAGCCCCGCCCACCAACTCTAACCCTCCTCTCACGTCCATTACCTTCACATTGTTTTCCTTTTATTTCTGATCCCAACTATATGGTGGCATCGACTTCTCAACTGTGACTCCGGAACAACTCAGTATGTGAGCTATATTAAGCATCACCAACGAAGACTCGCTACACCTTAATGAACAAGTACTGCAACTTATCCCTACCGACGAAGTAACTTTCACCAGCGTTGACTCCATCGTCACAGATGATCCCGCAGATCAAGTTTCATTCCCCGAAGAATTTCTTAACAGTCTTACTCCCACTAAACTCAAAATTAAAATCGGTTCAGTCGTCATGCTTCTCAGAAACCTCCTGCCAGCAAGAAGTCTCTGTAATGGCACTGGACGGACTGTTACCAGCATTCACCGCAATGTACTGGAGTGTAAAACTATCGCAGCTGCTACCTCACAAACTGTCCTTATTCCCTGGATATCCATGACCCCATCAGATTCACATTTGCCTTTTACTTTTACACGCAGACAATTTCCTGTTGGATTGGCCTTTGCAATGACAATTAATAAGGCACAGGGACAAACTTTCAAAAAGAGATGCCTGTATCTGCCACAACCAATTTTCAGTCACAGACAATTGTATGTTGCTCTCTCCAGAGCTCCATCTTTTCATTCACTCACAGTCGTATCCTCATTTGGACAACTGTGTCTTTCAGGAAGTGTTCACCCATCAATAAATAATCATCCGGCGTATGCTATGCCACGGGTTGGCTAGTTTGATTTAATTTCATACAACTAAATACTTCTTCACTAAAAATCTTTGTTTAGATAACACCGCAGTACTCAGATGTTCCTAGGAAATGAAAGACATACCACTGTTATCTTTATTGCTGAAAGGAGAGTCAATTATTAAGCAGGCTGAGAGGGGGTCCCAAACTTTTTCATATGACTGTATATCCTTAATATGTGCTTTGACTTGTCTTAATGCAAGATATTTCATGTTGTGCCTGGTCAGCTTCATTTCATCCATTCCTGCATTTCAAGCCTGCAACACGTTCCAAAAAAAAAAGGTTGGGACGGTGACGCATTCAGCAGTTTGTAATGTCACCATTTTTCACTCCTGAGGACGCGAAGCGATGAAGCGTTTCAGGTGTTATTTTCTCCCATTCTTCCTGCAAGCACATTGTAGTGCTGCCACATAAAGATAATATGTTTTCTGCTGTCGATCGGGTGTTGTGGGGAACATTCTTACATCCAGAGATTGACAGCGGTGCCCCTGAGGTGGAACTTCTGGTTTTGCTGTTTTCTTTCGGGGAGTGATTTGCATAAAGCGCGCCATTTTAAAGAGAGAAGAAGAAGAGGAGGGAAAAAAAAACAAAAAGGCATCAGATAATTAAAAACAGATCAGCTGCTGCATGGGCCATGTAAGAAGTCTAGGAGCTCCTACAGTCCTGTCAGAAGGTGGAAGGTATTCTTTTGATCAGGGAATCGAATGTTCTGCTATTCCTATGGACTCGGGTGAGCTGCTTCAAAGGACTTACTGTATTGCTGTATCATGGCGCAAGACTGACTGTTTGTCTTTTATGACGAAGAGGTGATTGTACTAGTAGTCCGCAATTGTCAGGACTCCTCGTTTGGCCTGCCGGCATCTGCGGGGCAGAATAGTGGACAACTGTGGATCTATTTACCATCTCTGGAAGGGGGACTGGGGGAATGAATATTGTTATTGTATATATATATATATATCCCTGCGTGGAGTTTGCATGTTCTCCCCGTGTCTGCGTGGGTTTCCTCCCACAGTCCAAAGACATTCAGGTTAGGTGGATTGGCGATTCTAAATTGGCTTTAGTGTGTGCTTGGTGTTTGTGTGTGTCCTGCAGTGGGTTGGCACCCTGCCCAGGATTGTTTCCTGCCTTGTGCCCTGTGTTGGCTGGGATTGGCTCCAGCAGACCCCCGTGACCCTGTGTTCAGATTCAGCGGGTTAGAAAATGGATGGATGGATGTATACAGTGCATCCGGAAAGTATTCACAGCGCATCACTTTTTCCACTTTTTGTTACGTTACAGCCTTATTCCAAAATAGATTAAATTCTTTTTTTTTCCTCAGAATTCTACACACAACACCCCATAATGACAACGTGAAAAAAGTTTACTTGAGATTTTTGCAAATTTATTAAAAATAAAAAAACTGAGAAAGCACATGTACATAAGTATTCACAGCCTTTGCCATGAAGCTCGAAATTGAGCTCAGGTGCATCCTGTTTCCCTGATCATCCTTGAGATGTTTCTGCAGCTTCATTGGAGTCCACCTGTGGTAAATTCAGTTGACTGGACATGATTTGGAAAGGCACACACCTGTCTATATGAGGTCCCACAGTTGACAGTTCATGTCAGAGCACAAACCAAGCATGAAGTCAAAGGAATTGTCTGTAGACCGCCGAGACAGGATTGTCTCGAGACACAAATCTGGGGAAGGTTACAGAAAAAATTTCTGCTGCTTTGAAGGTCCCAATGACCACAGTGGCCTCCATCATCTGTAAGTGGAAGAAGTTTGAAACCACCAGGACTCTTCCTAGAGCTGGGCGGCCATCTAAACTGAGCGATCGGGGGAGAAGGGCCTTAGTCAGGGGGGTGACCAAGAACCAGATGGTCACTCTGTCAGAGCTCCAGAGGTCCTCTGTGGAGAGAGGAGAACCTTCCAGAAGGACAACCATCTCTGCAGCAATCCACCAATCAGGCCTGTATGGTAGAGTGGCCAGACGGAAGCCACTCCTTAGTAAAAGGCACATGGCAGCCCGCCTGGGGTTTGCCAAAAGGCACCTGAAGGACTCTCAGACCATAGAAAGAAAATTCTCTGGTCTGATGAGACAAAGATTGAACTCTTTGGTGTGAATGTCACGCATCACTGCTAATCACCAGGCCAATGCCATCCCTACAGTGAAGTATGGTGGTGGCAGCTTCATGCTGTGGGGATGTTTTTCAGCAGCAGGGACTGGGAGACTAGTCAGGATAAAGGGAAAGATGACTGCAGCAATGTACAGAGACATCCTGGATGAAAACCTGCTCCAGAGCGCTCTTGACCTCAGACTGGGACGACAGTTCATCTTTCAGCAGGACAACGACCCTAAGCACACAGCCAAGATATCAAAGGAGTGGCTTCAGGACAACTCTGTGAATGTCCTTGAGTGGCCCAGCCAGAGCCCAGACTTGAATCCGATTGAACATCTCTGGAGAGATCTTAAAATGGCTGTGCACCGACGCTTCCCATCCAACCTGATGGAGCTTGAGAGGTGCTGCAAAGAGGAATGGGCCAAACTGGCCAAGGATAGGTGTGCCAAGCTTGTGGCATCATATTCAAAAAGACTTGAGGCTGGAATTGCTGCCAAAGGGGCATCGACAAAGTATTGAGCAAAGGCTGTGAATACTTATGTACATGGGATTTCTCAGTTTTTTTATTTTTAATAAATTTGCAAAAACCTCAAATAAACTTTTTTCACGTTGTCATTATGGGGTGTTGTGTGTAGAATTCTGAGGAAAAAAATGAATTTAATCCATTTTGAAATAAGGCTGTAACATAACAAAATGTGGAAAAAGTGATGCGCTGTGAATACTTTCTGGATGCACTGTAGAGGAGCCCAAGACGGCTAGAGACGAACAAGAAAAGAACAAGGGGAAAAAGAATAAGGGAATAAAAAGGTAAAGGAAAGAGGGAACGGGAAGTTGCTGAAGAAAGCAGGAAGCCAGAGAGAGAGAGCGACCGAGCAAGAGCAGGCTCGAGTTGGAGAAAGCAGGCAGCTGGGAGGAGAGCCCACGAAGGGAGTGCTTGGCCAACACTCAGTGGGGCTGAAGGAACCGGATGCTTCAGCTGAGCGACTAAGTAGCTGGAGTGACCAGTGGAGGCGTCGACTTGGCCGTCGATAGGAGCGGGAGTCGAGGAGGCTTTGGATTGGTTAAGCCCCAGCGTGAGCGCCTTGGCCGCTGTGGAAATGACCAAAGTCTCGGTCCGGTTGGGAGCCTGATGTAGCCAAGGACCGGAGGGCTACCGGACCTGAGTGAAAGGCAGCTGTTCCTGCAGGTAGGCGACTCTCCTGTTGAGCAGCCCAGACGGGAGTAGCAGGGGAGCCGCCAGGGTAACAGAAGACACCGTGCTTTTTGTGTTTGAAAGGATTGTACCTCGTGGTTTTTAGAAGATTTTTCTATTGTTTTTAACCTCCACTTTTCACATTTCTTTTATGGATTATTTATTTATTGAAATCTGCACTGATGCACTTTGTTTTTGTTGCTTGGAGTTTATAAAAGCACTTTTGCACTTTACATCATTCTCTTGCTGTGTTGTTGCCTCACTGTCTTGCTCATCTCGGTTAAATCTATCGACGGTGTTGGGTTCAAGGGCTCCCGAACAGAAGATGGGAGCATGGAGCAGAACCCGCATCGTCACACGCACCCACGCTAATGAGGTCGGTGGGTCTTGAAAAACACCTGCCACGGACCCCGGACATGCTTCACCCACACATGCAAATGAATCCGAGGAAGCGAAAACTCCCAGACGCGATGCAGATGCCACAAGAAAAGCAAGTAAATGGCCAAGCGGAACTACATCAGCGTTGAAAACGATTATCGCTTCCCAACCATAACGCACTGGGGAACCATCTTCAAACTGAAAACAATAAAAATACATTCATGAGGAACTGTGCTCGAGAATCTGGTGGGCATTTATCTGTATTGTCCTCAGATAACCGCACCATATCTCTTACTGATTACTTCATATTAAATTGTCTTCTCTGTCTGCTTTCTAGTTGGGTCATGGAGGCGTAATCTGATCTCATTTCAATAAGATGAATTACTGGATGTCTTCCTGAACTGTAATGTACTCATCGTAATGCAATGCTTAAAATCAATAAGTAGAGAAAAGAGAAGAGAGAGAATGTCTGTCCATCATATCCCTTCCTTCACCCTGCCCTTTCTCACCTACAGCGATTACATCTTGCCTGAAGAAGGGGCCTGAGTTGCCTCGAAAGCTTGCATATTGTAATCTTTTTAGTTAGCCAGTGAAAGGTGTCATTTTGCTTGGCTTTTCTCTACATTCATAATGGCTAACATGGTACAACACCCTAGTATGGGTTTCATAAAAGCAGTGTTAATGTTTTGTGATGTGCCATCTGTTGGAATGACAGATGCAATGCATAGGTCCCTGTTATATACCATTTGGTATGGGCTTCATAAAAGCAGTGTTAATGTTTGTGATGCGCCATTTATTGAAATGACAGAGACATAGCAACCGGATGGACTCACTGACACTTCTCCTTTTGTTATGGCGGATAATCAGGCGATTTCCAGGGATTTTAAGGTCCACACTTTGCAGATAATACTCTGGAGGTGAAACTTTAGAATGGAGCTCTGACACACGAAAGAGGCCAAGAAGCACTAATGCTAAAACAAAACTGTCCGCCAGCTTCAGAATGCAAGATAAGGGATTCGAAATGCAATTGTAAAGCAATTACCATTGCTATGGAAACGGTCTAATTAATGCAAAGCTTGAAAAAGCAAATATTTTAATAGTGAAATTTGAAATTCACTTTCAGCTTCTCGGGGAGCAAGGGGTCATTCTGCTGACCCTCTCAACGTCTTGACTGAGGAGTTTAGTGACAGCTAGGCTGGTATGAAATTAACATGCGCTTCACGTTTAGCATAAAGGAACAAGCAGAGCACAGTTGGCGGCAAACATGGGCATCTCTTACTAATATTATTATTATTACTGAAGTGTCATCCTATCAGTGCTGTCCACCATGTTACTCAGCCATTGTGAGCATTTGTGATTTCCCATCATGCCTCCTTTGGCCCATTTAAGTGTTAGGACATAAGCGAGGAGCTCTCAGGGGATGAATGAGGGCAGACACCTTCAGGTTAATATGGATTGTTCGGGTTAAGGGGCTAAAAAAAGACTTTCTTTTTAAAGCTAAACTTCACACGCTCCTGGATGCCAACCCGGTAAGCTCCACCGAACCATTTCACATTTGAAAGGAGCACTCCTCTCAAAAATGATTTATTAGTATGTTACTTACCTAATGTTCTTTGTAGTGATGGCTGAGAGAAAAAAAAATGATCTCAAGTTTTCAAAAAGAATGGAGATAAAAAAAAAATGTATGGCCAATAGCAAACAATATGAAAACATCCATGAATACAATCTCACGTTACTCATGTCAAGTGACGCCATCCATTCGTATGGTCACGAGGTCCTAAACACACAGTCGGAATTAGCGTAAGCCCTCCTAATCTAAGGGGATTCATAAGGAATGTAATGACTTACTTCATGAGGTAGAAGAACACAATAAACCAGAATATTGGGGTCTATTGTTGGTCGAGGGACGGTCAGGAGTCAAACGGAATGTTGGGGTGCCAACTGGGCCACCCCGTTTACTTGAAATAAAAAGAAAACTGAAAACAACAGGCATGTGATAGCGCAGGGTTAGCCACTTCACGTCTCTGCTGCTCACGTATGTGGATTTCACTTTCACCAAACAACAAATCTTTTAATTCTCGTGGATACGCCTCTTCATTGGGAAGAAACACTGCTTTTCCCTGATGGCAACACGAATTAGACGATCTACAAGTCTCTGACTTAAAGTTTAAATCCGAAGAATATATTCAATCTCTTTTCGCTGTTCTGTTATTTCACCGAGTACTGTAATAATTTCAATTTGTTTGCGATAAAGCGATCTTTACTATCAGTTTTTTGAGACTTTCGACTATCTCTAACCTGCTCTGCATGTGAATCGCACCAACGTTTTTGAATTCTTTACGACATTCTACTTTGTCATCTACTCTTTGTCTTTTATTTCCAGTCCTGGGCCTGGTTAAATCTCTTGGCACAAAGTCACGTCTCGTGGGACGTGAAAGCGTCTCTCTGAAAAAGTCACGTCTTGTCCCAGGATTTTTTTATATAATAGAAGCCTCAGATCGTCAGGGTTCTGCCGGTATAACTCAACTCTTTCTGGATTGTCTCCATGGCCGAAGATGTCTCCTTTCAGGCGGTCAACATTTTTAAAGGCCCAGGACCGGTCAGCTATTGTACAGTGCCATGTCTGATTCTCCTAACGTAATTGGGGGAATTCACTTCACTGATAGTTCAATGAGGGCACCTGCCGAGTAACGGAAGAGCGACACTCCATTACTAGATAGATAGATAGATAGATAGATAGATAGATAGATAGATAGATAGATAGATAGATAGATAGATAGATAGATAGATAGATAGATAGATAGATAGATAGATAGATAGATAGATAGATAGATAGATAGATAGATAGATAGAAATGAAAGGCACTATATAAAATAGATAAATAGATAGGAAAGGCACTATATAAAATAGATAGATAGATAGATAGATAGATAGATAGATAGATAGATAGATAGATAGATAGATAGATAGATAGATAGATAGATAGATAGATAGATAGATAGATAGATAGATAATGTGAAAGTCACTATATGATAGATAGATAGATAGATAGATAGATAGATAGATAGATAGATAGATAGATGTGAAAGGCACTATATAAAATAGATAGATAGATGTGAAAGGCACTATATGATAGATAGATAGATAGATAGACAGACAGATAGATAGATAGATAGATAGATAGATAGATAGATAGATAGATAGATAGATAGATAGATAGATAGATAGATAGATAGATAGATATGAAAGGCACTATAAAAAATAGATAAATAGATAGGAAAGGCACTATATAAAATAGATGGATAGATAGATAGATGTGAAAGGCACTATATAAAATAGATAGATAGATAGATAGATAGATAGATAGATAGATAGATAGATAGATAGATAGATAGATAGATAGATAGATAGATAGATAGATAGATAGATGTGAAAGGCACTATATGATAGATAGATAGATAATGTGAAAGGCACTATATGATAGATAGATAGATAGATAGATAGATAGATAGATAGATAGATAGATAGATAGATAGATAGATAGATAGATAGATAGATAGATAGATAGATAGATGTGAAAGGCACTATATAAAATAGATAGATAGATAGATAGGAAAGGCACTATATAAAATAGATAGATAAATAGATAGATGTTTTATTAATCCCAAGGGGAAATTCACATACTCCAGCAGCAGCATACTTATGCAAAAAACAATATTAAAGAGTAATAAAAATGTAGGTAAAAACAGACGGGTGGAATTGAAGAGTCGCATAGTGTGATGGAGGAACGATCTCCTCAGTCAGTCAGTGGAGCAGGATGGTGACAGTAGTTTGTCTCTGAAGTTGCTCCCCCGGCTGGAGATGATTCTGTTCAGTGGATGCAGTGGATTCTCCATAATTGACAGGAGTCTGCTCAGCGCCCGTCGCTCTACCACAGATGTCAAACTGTCTCGCTCCGTGCCTACAATAGAGCCTGCCTTGCTCACCAGTTTGTCCAGGCGAGAGGCATACCTCTTCTTTATGCTGCATCTCCAGCACACCACCGCGTAGAAGAGGGCGCTCGCCACAACCGTCTGATAGAACATCTGCAGCATCTTATTGCAGATGTTGAAGGACGCCAGCCTTCTAAGGAAGTATAGTCGGCTCTGTCCTACTGTGATGCCAAGATGTGGCTGGCAAACGTTGTGGCTCAGTGGCCTGCGTCAGCCTGTGGATCATTGAGGCAAAGTAGCTGTGACAGATGGGATGGTGCTGTATGTGGTGGATGGCTTGTTGCTAAGGTAACTGACTGAGTGTTTCTTTCTTGTAAAAATCCTCCTTATTTTCCTTTAGTTTTTAAAAGTCTTAATCTTTCGTTTTGGCAGTTCATTCGGAACAAAAAATAAAAATAAACGGCCCGCTACAGTGCACTTGACTTTCTGATGTCGCTAACATATCTGTGCCTCTGCATAGAAGAACAGCAGCAACGAGCACCTGTTGGGATCACATGCGCCCCCTTCAGGATGGCCCGGTACTGTCTGCCTCACTCACATTGTCTTTTCACTGCAGTTTTATGTCCAATCAACAAGACTAAATATGTCACACACATTCATTCATTAAAGAAATTAGAAAGTCAGGGTGTATAATAAACGAATCTGCATATATTATATTGGCGACATACAGAGAGACAGCCACAGGCACACACTAATTGCAGGCATCAGCCCCGTGTGTGAGGGAGAGCGCAGTCCGAGGTGAGGTGAGGCTCGTCGCTACCGCACCTCACCTTTTTTCCCCTGTATTTGAGCAAGAAATGTGGCAATTCAGCGATTTTTACTATAAAAATGATCAAAATTACTGGAATCATACAGAAAATAACTTAATAGCATTGACCAGTGGACAAATTCATTTTATGTTATCATTATTAATTATTTTGCTTTTCATGCAGAGCCTCACCGACCTCCCCTGATAACAAACGTGTCTGCAAACATTATATTAGCGACATACAATTGCAGGCATCACCCCCGTGTGTGAGGGAGAGCGCAGTCCGAGAGGAGGTGAGGCTTGTCGCTGCCACACCTCATGTTTCTCTTCTGTATTTGAACAACAAATGCGCCAATTCAGCGATTTTGACTATAAAAATGTTCAAAATTATTGGAATCATACAGAAAACAATTTAATAGCATTATAATAATAATAATAATTCATTACATTTATATAGCATTGACCAGTGGACACATTCATTTTATGATATCATTATTAGTTATTTTACTTTTCATGCAGAGCCTCACTGGCCTCCCCTGACCGCACGTCCCTGATAATAAACGTATCTGCAGACATTATATTGACGACATACAGAGAGACAGCAACGGGCACGTGCCAATTGCAGGCATCAACCTCATGTGTGAGGTGACAGAGAGCACAGTCCGAGGTGAGGTGAGGCTCGTCGCTGCCCCACCTCACGTTTCTCCCTAGTATTTAAACAGGCAATGCGCCAATACAGCAATTTTGACTGTAAAAATCACACAGAGAACAAACTTATAGCACAGACCAGTGGACTAATATATTTTATGTTATCATTATTAGTTATTTTACCTTTCATGCAGAGCCTCACCGGCCTTCCCAGACCGCACGTCCCTGATATAAACGTATCTGCAGACATTATATTGGTGACATACAGAGAGACAGCCGCAGGCGGGCGCCAATTGCAGGCGTCAGCCCCGTGTGTGAGGGAGAGCGCAGTCCGAGGTGAGGTGAGGCGCGTCGCTGCCACACCTCACCTTTTTCCCCTGAAATTTGAACAGGCAATGCACCAATTAAGAGACTTTTACTATAAAAATGAGCAAAATTATTGGAATCATACAGAAAATAATTTAATAGCATTGACCAGTGGACACATTCATTTTATGTTATCATTATTAGTTATTTTACTTTTCATGCAGAGCCTCACTGGCCTCCCCAGACTGCACGTCCCTGATAATAAACAAATCTGCAGACATTATATTGCCGACATACAGAGACACAGCAACGGGCACATGCCAATTGCAGGCATCAGCCCCATGTGTGAGGGAGAGCGCAGTCCGAGGTGAGGTGAGGCTCGTCGCTGCCCCACCTCACGTTTCTCCCTGGTATTTGAACAGGTAATGCACCAATACATCAATTTTGACTATAAAAATCACACAGGAAACAAATTTATAGCACAGACCAGAGGACTGATATATTTTATGTTATCATTATTAATTATTTTACCTTTCGTGCAGAGCCTCACCGGCCTCCCCAGACCGCACGTCCCTGATAATAAACGTGTCTGCAGACATTATATTGGCGACATACAGAGAGACAGCCACAGGCGGGCGCCAATTGCAGGCGTCAGCCTCGTGTGTGAAGGAGAGCGCAGTCCGAGGTTTAAATTGAGGCTCGTCGCTGCTCCACCTCACGTTTCTTCCCGGTATTTGAACAGGCAATGTGCCAATTCAGCGATTTTGACTATAAAAATCACACAGAAAACAAATTTATAGCACAGACCAGTGGACTGATATATTTTATGTTATCATTATTAGCGTTTTTACTTTTCATGATGGCAGGTGAAGCTCTGCCTCCCCTTATCGCACGTCACTACTTTGCCCCATTCGGCCTTCCAGTAGGAATTACATGGCTGCTGTTGCTTAAAATTCAACAGAAAAAGACACAGCAGTGACTGTCAGGGCAGACATTCTGCTTGTTCTGGAGACTACAAAACCCTGGTACACTTTTTGTACTTTTCACCTGAATATTTAAAAAAAAATGTGTGCGCCAATGTGCGATGGCACCGCCACCGCCTAGTGTAACTGAAATGTAAATATCACCTGCAAAGAAAGTGTGAAAGGAAAAAAAATTTAATAGTGCAGAATTTGCAGCTCTTTGCAAAGTAGACATCGGCAGGAGATTCAAAAACAGTTGTTTGGTGTGGTGAGCTTTCCTTGAAAGGACATTTTGGACGAGCTAGTGACAAATGTAGGTCAAGAGACAGAGAGGTTGGGAGCGTACGCTGATAGCACGTTGCTGGACCCACCACACAACCAACCACCTGGATTTGGGACCTGAGGGCAGCGGGAGACACCTCAACACCACACTAGGACCGTATGAGGTTTGTTACGGTGGCTGGTGTTCCAATCCTGTCACCAACCCTCAAGTTTTCCCTGTAAGTTGGAGGACCAGATCCCTAGCCTCAGAGCCACCACTCTGCCCCAAATGTCGGTCGGTAGGCCCACAAATGTAGGAGGGGATGGGAAAGACGGTCAAAGAGATAACTTTGTGCCCGGCTGGTGTTAAATGATGGATGGACCAAAGGAAAACAGAATTTGGGGACAGTTCCATCTCCCATATGGCAGGTATCAGTGGTTGTCATGCGGCAGTCCAGTCACCTGCAGGGGTGCATGGGAGTTGGAGTCCGGAAATGTGCAACCCTGTCAGGTTCCCTGGGTGCCGATAGACGGTGCTATTGGAGGAGGACCTTCTTACTTTCTATATGGCCCAGAAATACTTCTAGGGAGACGCAGCGTGGCACTAGAAGTGTTCCAAGGTTCAGCTTTAAAGGGCAATACTCAATGGGATGACGAGAGGAGGAAGAGTTTGTTTTTTTTGTGGACTGTGGATAATCTTTGGAAGGGTGATTGTTGGGGTGGTGCTTTAGTTAAATAAACCTAAACGTGTGCAGGGCATGGTTGAGTCTGTGGTTTGGGGCTCCATGGTTCCCCCTGGTGGTTACACAAACAAATATGCCACACTGAGGAAACCCTAAAGAGGAAATTGGATAAGATTAGATTACATAAACTTCATTAATCCTATGTGGAAATTCAAAATTAGGAGAGATATGTGACACCGTGTGGGTGGACTTGTCTCTCGGGCCAGGGGTTTCACAATTCCTGTCCTCTGTGGACATTTATGTGTTTTGAATTCAACATTTAATGAAGTACAGTAAAAGCTTGGATTGAGGGTAACTTGGTCTGTGAGTGTTTTGCAAGACGAGCAAAAATTTGTAATAAATTTTAACTTGATAAGCGAGCGAGGTCTTGCAATACGAGTAGTTCATTGTCACACACGTGCAAATAGGAGACAGCTAAAGGGCGGGCCTGAATAATAGCAATTCCATGCCAGACTGGGGGCAGCGAGGTGCACTAACTGTCTCTCTCTTAATCCCTTGCAGACTATTCTCGGGAAATCCCACCCGGATTTTGCTTGGCCTTGTTTCCACGTCGGAGGTATGGCTTTTTGGCTGCAACTCTTCCATGAAGACCACTTCTGGCCAGACTTCTCCGGACAGTAGATGGATGTACCTGGGTCCCACTGGTTTCTGCCAGTTCTGAGCTGATGGCATTGCTGGCCATCTTCCAATTTCGAAGGGTAATGAGCTTGATGTATCTTTCATCTGCTGCACTAAGTTTCCTTGGCCGACCACTGCGTCTACGATCCTCAACGTTGCCCATTTCTTTGTGCTTCTTCAAAAGAGCTTGAACAGCACATCTTGAAACCCCAGTCTGCTTCGAAATCTTTGTCTGGGAGAGACCTTGCTGATGCAGTAGAACTACCTTGTGTCTTGTTGCTGTGCTCAATCTTGCCATGACATGAAACTGTCTTCCACAACCTCACCTTGGTAGCAGAGTTTGGCTGTTCCTCACCCAGTTTTAAGCCTCCTACACAGCTGTTTCTGTTTCAGTTCATGACTGTGTTTCAACCTCCGTGTGACATTGATGATCATTAGCACCTGTTTGGTAGAATTGGTTGATCAGACACCTGACTAGAATCCTACAAAATCCCTGACTTTGTGCAAGTGGACCTATAAGAATTGATGCTGGTTTGAAGGCAAAAGGCAGGAACACCAAATATTGATTTGATTTAGATTTTTCTTTTGTTCGCTCACTTTGCATTTTGTAAATTGATAACAACAAACAATCTTTATTTATATTTCTGAAAGCATTCTTTGTTTACAGCATTTTTTCACACCTGCCTAAAACTTTTGCACAGTACTGTATTCATACGGTCTGGAATGGATTCATTGTATTTACATACAAACTTATGGGGAAATTACGTTTGGGTCCAGAGTTTTGGAACAAATTACAGTCATGACTAGAGGTACCATTGTATACGAGAAAGTCGAGGGGAGACCATATTTATGGATCTATTTATAGTATAGTTTAGTTCTTGACCTTTCTTGCACTTTTCCAGTGTTTATGCATATTTTGCACTGCAGTTTGTTACTTTGTGCCACTGTATGCTGCAATTTGGTGTATGGATGGTATGACATTAAAACCACTTGGTTTGACTTGACTGAACGTAACACTGAAAGTGTAAGAAATCTTTTGTTTTGGTAAAAAAATACGGTATATACTCGCGTATAAGTTGGATCTTGAAACCCAAAAAATCGATCGTAAAATCAGACCCCGACTTATACCCCCATTCAAAAATACGACACTTAATTTTTTTTTCTTGCCTCCTCCAATCTCACATCAGTTTCTCAGACGCGTCGAATTTTGTTGCAGCAGCGCAGTTACCAAGTTCTTTCACCACTTCAACGACGTTTAATTTAAAACCAGTTTCATATTTTCTTCTGATCGAACGCTCCATCGTAGATAAGGGATGCTGTTACGATAAAGGTGTAAGAGGGTGTGAGATACAAAAAACACAAATCAGTGCAAACGTCACTTCAGAATAGTTTGGGTATTACTGTGTGGTCACGTAGGCACAATACAAAGAAAATAAAAGGCCGTGTGCTCCCTCCGTGGTTACTCTCTCAGGTGGGAGTTAGCATATCGTAATCTCTTTTCCCGCATTCGACTTATACAACCAAATTATACGGTAAAATCAAGTCCCGACTTATAAGCGGGAGAACTTATCCACGAGTATATACGGTAGTAATAATGTTCAATTCATTCTTATTGTGTCATCTGCTCCAACTGATGACATTCTGGTTCATTTAGTCTACCAGTTGTGTTCATTAAGAAGTGCCCCCTCTAGTGGCAGCAATCTAGTGCACTAGGCTCACAGCCATGTGTGTCATCCAAGGCTGATTTAATCAGGACCGCCCAGCCTGGAGTTGCAAGATACCAATGGAAGTGGAATACCTTCTGACATTTAAGTGTGCGCTTAACTTTGTCCTTTTGGCCTTTTTTTTGTGTGTGTGTGTGTGTGTGCCACATGCTTGTAATTGGGCCACATCACAAACATGCATGATGTAATCTGACTTTTCTGCCAAAGGAGGTAAAGCTCAATGGAGAATAAACAGGATTATTCTCGCCATAGTGACTTTGGAGCAGCGGCATGCCAGACGGCTTAGCGTTTCTCTTAAAACGCTCATTATTACTACACTGTGGCCAGCGTGTAGTCACTCCATGAAGCTATCAGATGTCAACTGCAAAGTAATAGCCATTGTTTTAACGCATTTTTCTGATGTGGATGGTTGGGAGCAGAGGCTGTGCCACAAAACTGATATATTTTATCCTAAACAATCCCTTTATCCATTTTCCATACCTGCTTATTCCATTGCCAGCCACAGTCTATATTAATAGCAGTTAATATGAGGCTGGAGGGACATCACTCCATCACAGGTCACACAGGGACAATTCCAAAACACCTTAGCACAGCACGTAGTTCCCCGAACCAATCCAGTTATGGTCACTGGGTTCCAGAACCCATCCCATCATCAAATGGCAGCATGCAGGAACCAAATAGTGGATACGATGTCACTCCATTACGGGTCACTCTTAATCTTAGTGGATGAGGCATCACTTCATCACTGGTCACACTTGTTCACACAAGAACAGTTCAGAATCAAAAAACATCAAAATGTTCTCAAATCCACTTAAAGTCGTGTGGGGATTCAAACCCCATCTTAGCAACAGTTACCAGCAGGAAGGAAGCAACAGTGGATAAGGTATCACTCTATTACTGGTCACTTGATCTCACGGGGACAATTCAGAGTCACCAAAACATCTGAATGTTTCCAAAATCCACTTATATTCACTGGGGGTTGAGATTCCATCCCAGCAACAATTAACATTAGGAATGAACTAAAGGAGGATAAAGTGTCACTCCATTACTGGTGACTTGATCTCACGGGGACAATTGAGAATCACCAATACATCTAAACTTTCCAAAATCCACTTATGTTCACTGGAGGTTCAGACCCTATTCTAGCAGTTATTACTAGCAGGCAGGAAGCAATAGTGGATGAGACATCACTTCATCAGTGGTCACACTTGCTCCCATGGGGACAGTTCAGAATCAACAAAACATCTAAATGTTCCAAAGTCCACTTATATTCACTAAGGGTTCAGACTCCATAGCAGCAAAAATTAACATTAGGAATGAACAAAAAGTGGATAAGGTGTCACTCCATTAATGGTCACTTGATCTCATTCAGAGTCACCAATACATCTAAATGTTCCAAAATCCACTTATGGTCACTGGAGGTTCAGACCCCATCCTAGCAGTTATTAGCAGCAAAGCAGGAAACAATAGTGGATGAGACATCACTTCATCAGTGGTGAAGTGTGAACACTTGTTGACACAGGAACAGTTCAGAATCCAAAAAACATCAAATGTTTTCAAATCCACGTATAGTCATGTGGGGATTCAGACCCCATCTTAGCAACAGTTACCAGCAGGAAGGAAGCAACAGTGGATAAGGTGTCACTCTATCAGTGTTCAAACTTGCTCCCACAGGGACAGTTCAGAATCAGCAAAACATCTAAATGTCCCAAAGTCCATTTGTAGTCACTCTAGGTTCAGACCCCATCCCAGCAACAATTAACATTAGGAAGGAACAAAAAGTGGATAAGGTGTCACTCCATTACTGGTCATTTGACCTCACGGGGACAATTCAGAATCACCAAAACATCTAAATGTTCCAAAGTCCACTTATGGTCACTGGAAGTTCAGATCCCATCCTAGCAGTTATAAGCAACAGGCAGGAAACAATAGTGGATGAGACATCACTTCATCAGTGGTGAAGTGTGAACACTTGTTGACACAGGAACAGTTCAGAATCCAAAAAACATCAAATGTTCTCAAATCCACGTATAGTCATGTGGGGATTCAGACCCCATCTTAGCAACAGTTACCAGCAGGAAGTAAGCAACAGTGGATAAGGTGTCACTCTATCAGTGTTCACACTTGCTCCCACAGGGACAGTTCAGAATCAGCTGAAACATCTAAATGTCCCAAAGTCCACTTGTAGTCACTGGGGGTTCAGACCCCATCCCAACAACAATTAACATTAGGAAGGAACAAAAAGTGGATAAGGTGTCACTCCATTACTGGTCATTTGATCTCACAGGGACAATTCAGAATCACCAAAACATCTAAATGTTCCAAAGTCTACTTATGGTCACTGGAAGTTCAGATCCCATCCTAGCAGTTATTAGCAACAGGCAGGAAACAATAGTGGATGAGACATCATTTCATCAGTGGTCACACTTGCTCTAATAGGGACTGTTCAGAATCAACAAAACATCTAAATTTTCCCAAATTAATTTATGGTCATGAGGAGGCATACCCCATCCCAGCAATAATTACCATTAGGAACGAAACAAGAGTGGATAAGGTGCCACCCTACCATTGGTCACACTTGCTTAGATGGGGACAGTTCAGAATCACCAAAACAACTAAATATTCCCAAATTCATTTATGATCACCGGGGAGGCAGAAGCCATCCCACCGAGCAGGAACCAATAATGGATAAGGTGTCACTCCATAAGTAGTGTGTAGCGGGGCCACATACTGTAGGTATTGCTGTTTATAGGGTTGCACCCAGTCGCGTCTCATCTCAGCACCCCATTTAAACCAATGTTTGTCTATTTAAATGTTGTCCCCGTAATAAGAAACAGGGACGGGTGTTGCGGGGAGGCAGCGACCCCCTGGACACGTCAGGACCAGGATTTTATCAATTACATCCGGCTCATCATTATTTAAACCATCAGGAGGGAAAGAAGAGGAGGAAGGAGAAAGATGGAGATTTCATTTACCAACTACCGCTCATCATTTTCTGACACTATTTACATTGCGCCTTGATCCAGTTTTGCTTCTCATTCCACCGGAATCACAACATCACAATCTTCGCCAGAAACCCCAGGGTTGGACTCTATTATCCGCCTTTTCGCCAAGTAAGCACATTGAGGTTGTTTTATTCTTTTCTGGGAGATTCAAACACGTCTATACGGATCAGTAATCCGTATTCTGGACTCAATTTCACGCCATTGACATTCAGATTATTCAGTATTATTTGTGTTTTGTGTTTGTTATACGTTTGTAGGGGCAAGGGAGGTTCTTTTGTTACTTTATATATATATATATATATTATATATATATAGTGTTTTTTATGCTATGTGGGTTTAGTGGAGGTATATATCCTCTTTAATAAAATCCCTGTGTGCGTCCATGTGTCCATGTGTGTGTGTTTTCTGGTGAAGTGTGCATTCACGGGGCAGTCTTTAATAAAGGATATCATTGCTGGGGAGAGTGCTGATTGGGTACTCGTGGCCGCGCACATAAAATCCGTTGCTGGGGAGACGCCACACATACAATAATCAGCTGAACACCCGCACAGATTAAAATACTTGCTGGGGAACTGCACAGTACTTGCTGGAGAGATGCCACAGCCACGATTATCAGCTGCACGCCACACATTACATCAGTTCCATGGGAGACTCTGCTGATTGCCCACTGTTGTGACAGAAAATTAAACGCATATTACGGACAAGGCGGAAGTACAGGGAAGGGCGGAATGAGTAGCAGAGTCACCGGCTTCTAGCAGATGCTTCAAAGGCCTCCTGACGCGTCACACAAGACAGGGAGGGCGGGACCTATAAAATATCGCGCGGGTGATCCAATCGGATTTCGGTAAATGAGGTAACACCTAAAACATAAGGCACGAAAAATCTAATCGGATACTGAGACGCGGAGACCAGCTTCCCCAAAGAGGTGGGATTAGTGTTTATTGTTGTGCAAGTGTTCACTCCGAGGATGTCAGATTTGCAGTTAAGAAGCTTGGCCCGGGAAAGTGTGAAGTGTCAGTTGTTGAAGGGGTTTTCCTAAATATACGAATTTTCATGATATTACAATAGGATGACTTTTAAAAGTACAGTAATCCCTCGCTACTTCGCGGTTCACTTTTCGCGGATTCACGACTTCGCGGATTTTATATGTAAGCATATCTAAATATATAACGCAGGTTTCTGCGGACAATGGGTCTTTTTACTTCTGGTATTTGCTTCCTCAGTTGGTTTGCCCAGTTGATTTCATACAAGAGATGCTATTGGCGGATGGCTGAGAAGGTACCCAATCAGAGCACGCAGTTAAGTTCCTGTGTGCTGCCGATTGGCTCAGCGACGGAGCGCTACATTAACCAGGAAGTCTCATCTCACTCATTCAGCATTAACGTGCTCTTGCTACTGCATTCAGGGGATTATCACCTTCATCGTCATCATTTTTACTGCGCAGCATATTCATCACCATCATCACATCATACATAGCTACGTGTACTTCGCTATACAGTAAGTGTAAACTTATCTACCGATTTCATATTGCTTAGCAGTTGTCCCTGTTATTAATAGAGTAAAGGGTGGGTTGTAAACAATACAGGGAGGGTTTAAAAACGTCCAAATACACGTTAAATAATTAAATAAATATGCTGTCCCTACTTCGTGGAAATTCAGTTATCACGGTCGGCCTTGGAACCTATCTCCCGCGATAAGTGAGGGATTACTGTAGATTTATTTTCGCGCACATAAAATCCATTGCTGGGGAGACTCCATACATACAATAATCAGCTGCACGCCAGCACAGATTAAAATACTTGCTGGGAGAACTGCACAGTACTTGCTGGAGAGACGCCACAGCAATCTAAAATAAAGAGAGGCAGGATAGGAGATCTTCAAACAGACACAACACATCAATCAACAGCCACAGAGGAGAGGATAAATGTAATTTTAATTATACTTACTGTATTGTCATATACGTTTCTATTTTATTTTTATTATTATTTTACTTTAGGCTTCTTGCAAAAATATTTTGGATTAGACTGTTCCCACTAATGTTTATGCACTACTGTTCTAGCGCCCGTTATTGTAACGGGCTTAATGTCTAGTATATATATATAAAGATATAATTTACATCGGGCATTTGTATTATTGTTTTTGTCAATGTGCTTCATTTAATATATTTATACACTTATTTTACATATCTGCTTTTGTTTACTTGTATTTAACCGTCGATTGAGGGGAAAATATTAATTGTCAGAGGTACGGCTTGGTATAGGTAAGTTTCTCAGTAATTCATCCAGGCCACAGGTCCTGGTAGTGTGGCTGCCAGCTGGGTAAGGAGTCGGCCGTTATAAGTGTTTGTGTGAAATTTCTCCTTAACAAGTTCCCAACTGTGTTCTTGATGACCTAATTTTAAAGTCACCGTCTCTATCCACTGCACTAATTCCCTTAATAATTTTAAAAGCTTCAGTCAGGTCTCCTCTTAATCTTCTTTTACTTAAACTGTAAAGTCTCAGCTCTGTTAATCTTTCCTCATAACTCATCCTCTGTAACCCTGGAATCCACCTAGTTGCTCTTCTCTGGACCTTTTCTAGCACTGCTATGTCCTTTTTGTAGCCTGGAGAATCATCTTCTTCCATATCTTCTTGTCCTCGTCATCTTGCTCTGTTACACCCATCACCTGCATGTCTTCTTTCACCACATTCGTAAACCTTTTCTTAGGCCTTCCTTACCTGGCAGCTCTATCCTTAGCACCTTTCTCCCAATATACCCAGCATCTCTCCTCTGCACATGTCCAAACCAACGCAATCTCGCCTCTCTGACTTTGTCTCCCAACCGTCCCACCTGAGCTGACCCTCTAATGTTCTCATTTCTAATCCTGTCCCAAGAATCTTCTTTTTATTTCGGCTGCACTCTTTAGTTGTTGCCACAGAGGATCATCTTGTTCCATATCTTCTTGCCCTCTGTGCGTTGCTCATTTACATTCGCCACCTACATGTCCTTTCTCACCACATCCATAAACCTTCTCTTAGGCCTTCCTTACCTTGCAGCTCTATCCTTAGCACCCTTCTCCCAATATACCCAGCATCTCTCCTCTGCACATGTGCAAACCAACGCAATCTCGCCCTTCTGACTTTGTCTCCCGACCGTCTCACCTGAGCTGACCCTCTAATGTCCTCATTTCTAATCCTGTCCCAAGAATCTTCTTCTTATTTCGGCTGCACTCTTTAGGGGTTGTCACAGAGGATCATCTTGTTCCCTATCTTCCTGTCCTCTGCGTGTTGCTCATTTACATCCACCACCTACATGTCGTCTCTCATCACATCTATAAACCTTCTCTTAGGCCTTTCTCTGTTCCCCTTACCTGACAGCTCTATCATTAGCACCCCACGCCCAATATACCCAGCAACTCTCCTCTGCACATGTCCAAACTAACACAATCTCGCCTCTCTGACTTTGTCTCCAAACCGTCCAACCTGAGCTGACCCTCTAATGTCCTCATTTCTAATCCTGTCCATCCTCGTCACACCCAATGCAAATCTTAGCATCTTTAACTCTGCCACCTCCAGCTCTGTCTCCTGCTTTCTGGTCAGTGCCACCGTCTCCAACCCATATAACATAGCTGGTCTCACTACCATCCTGTAGACCTTCCCTTTCACTCTTGCTGATATCCGTCTGTCACAAATCACTCCTGACACTCTTATTATTCATTAATTTTTACTATCTATTCACTTATTCTTTGTTTACAGTATACCATGGCATAGTTCTCTACCTGTCTTGCACTTCTCCTGTGATTAAGTGTATGTGGCACTGTGGTTTTATCAAATGTTATTTTGTGCCACTGTATGTTGCAATGTGTTGTATGGATGGTGTGACAATAAAGTCACTGGACTTGACTTGGCTTGGCTTGGCTTGATTCCACTTGCATATGCAGTTGTGAAGCCCCCCCTATAATGATGCAGACCAATAAAACGGTACAAATGAGACCATCTGTGCTCCTAAACCCCCAGAGATATTTTATCACAATCCATAAAGCTCAAATTGAACAATGGTGATATCTCAATTTTTTTTGGTCCAGCTTAAGCCACATAGAGGGAACTCCAGAACAAAAAAAATGGCAGCATTAAAATCTGAATTTTGCTCTGATCTACTGTTTTTAGATCAAAATGAATTTATTTTTACCAGTCCTGTAAATGCCATAGAGAAAAAAATGGGCATCCCAACCGGGATGGAGATGGAATTTTTGCCCGGACAGGACACCACAATGGAAAGATCACAGGACTGCAGACACAACCCATCCAGAATACCCTATAATCCTCATCCCGGGTGGGATTGGTATATAGTCAATAGAATGGCGGAATGTGCATTCTGGGAGCAGTTCATACCCCCAGACAGAAGGTGGCAGTGTTCCTTGAGGCTGACCCTAATCAGGACACCCACAGGGCTGCATGGGAAATGTAGTGTGGTTGTGAAGCCCTGTCAGGGTCCTTAGGTACCACCAGAGGGCGCTGTCAGGGGAGGTCAATCACTGGATTCCACGTGACCTGGAAGAGCCACCAACAGGCAATGAGGTGACACTGAAAGAAGTCCCAGGTTCTTCTTGAAATGAAGCCCACCTCGTCACATCCGGGAGTCAGAGTCTGGAGGCGGTGGGTGACGTTCCTGCACGAAGGAAGGAGGAAGAATTTGACTGAATTGTGTATTGCTTAATAATTTTTTGATTGGTGATTATTGTAAGGGTACTTTAGACAAATTGATATCTTTTTTATTTAAACCCAGAATCGTGTTGGGCTTTATTGTGTCTGAGGTAATCGCGACTACTAAGGAGGTACTGAAGGATTTGGAAATTGTAGAGGGAGAAGTACTGCTCAGATTAAATCACCAGGACCAGGTAATATTTATCCTCGTGTTCTTAAGGAGGCTAGTGAGTACAGATATAAACCCTTGACGCATATTTTTAAGAAGTCACTGCGCACTGGAGAGATTCCGGAGGACTGGAAAATGGCAAATATCATCCCATTATATAAAAAGGGTGACAGGGCAGATCCAAGCAACTATAGGCCAGTAAGCTTAACATGCATCACAGGAAAATTAATGGAAGGAATTATTAAGGATAAGATCGAGCAACACCTGGCAAGGACAGGAGTTATTCTGAGCAGTCAGCATGGGTTCAGAAGAGGGAGGTCGTGTTTTACTAACATGCTGGAATTCTATGAGGAGGCAACAAAAGGATACGACCAAAGTGGAGCAGATGATATTATTTATCTGGGCTTTCAGAAAGCATTTGATAAGGTGCCACATGAGAGGTTGGGCATCAAATTAAAAGAGGTGGCAGTTCAGGGTGATGTTTGTAGATGGGTGCAGAATTGGCTCAGACACAGGAAGCAGAGGGTGATGGTGCGAGGAACCTCATCAGAACTGGCTGATGTTAAGAGTGGTGACCAGCAGGGGTCAGTGCTGGGGCCGCTGCTATTTTTAATATTTATAAATGATTTAGATAGGAATATAAGTAACAGGCTGGTTAAGTTTGCAGATGATACCAAGATAGGTGGATTAGCAGATAATTTAGAATCCGTTATTTCATTACAGAAGGATTGGATAGCATTACAGGCTTAGGCAGATTTGTGGCAGATGAAATTTAATGTCAGTAAATGTAAAGTATTACACATTGGAAGTAAAAATGTTAGGTTTGAATACACAATGGGCAGTCGGAAAATAGAGAGTACACCTTATGAGAAGGATTTAGGAGTCATAGTGGACTCTAAGCTATCGACTTCCCGACAGTGTTCAGAAGCCATTAAAAAGGTTAACAGAATGTCAGGTTATATAGCACCTTGATGTGTGGAGTACAAGTCCAAGGAGGTTCTGCTCAACCTTTATAACACACTGGTGAGGCCTCATCTGGAGTCCTGTGTGCAGTTTTGGTCTCCAGGCTACAAAAAGGACATAGCAGCACTAGAAAAGGTCCAGAGAAGAGCGACTAGACTGAGTCCAGGGCTACAGGGTTTGAATTATGAGGAAAGATTAAAAGAGCTGAGCCTTTACAGTTTAAAAAGAAGATTAAGAGGTGACATGATTGAAGTGTTTAAAATTATGAAGGAAATTAGTCCAGTGGATCGAGACTGTTATTTTAAAATGAGTTCATCAAGAACACGGGGACACAGTGTTAAGGGTAAATTTTGCACAAACATTAGGAAGTTTTTCTTTACACAAAGAACGATAGAAACTTGGAATAAGCTACCAAGTAGTATGGTAGACAGTAAGACGTTAGGGTCTTTCAAAACTCGACTTGATGTTTTCTTGGAAGAAATAAGTGGATAGGACTGGCGAGCTTGTTGGGCTGAATGGCCTGTTCTCGTCTAGAGTGTTCTAATGTTCTAAAAGGGAGATATGGTTACAGTCCCTATATCTGCTAACATTTACTGGTTGGTGGAAAAAAATAAAAATAAATAAATAAATAGAAGCTGAACTGCCACCTTGACCACATCCCTTTAAATAAGTGAGACCTTTCTGAAGTGGTGTGTAGTAGAGTGGTGACTCTGAGGCTAAGGATCTGTGCTGGTATCCAAAAGGTTGCCGGTTCAAATCCCCGCCACTGCCAAAAGAGATTCTACTCTGCTGGGCCCTTGAGCAAGGCCCTTAACCTTCAATTGCTCCAGGGGCGCTGTACAATGGCTGGCCCTGCGCTCTGACCCCAAGGGGTATGCGAAAACTAACAAATTCCTAATACAAGAAATTGTATAAGGCAAAATAAAGAACAAAAACAACAAAAAAAGTGGACATCACCATCCTCTTCATTGTCTATCCTTCCTTGTTGTTTTTTTTTTGCTATTAGTTTTTATATATATTTTTTTATATTATATTTTATATGCCCTGTCTAAGATCACATCTCTAGGCACCGGAGATCAAAGGTCAGCTTCACAGAGTGTGGAGCACAGAAGCGAAAACGCAAGCACATTAGCGTAACACGGGAGCGCATCGGTCACCAAATCCACTCCTGCACATCGATATGTGACCCCGCTGGTGACCCAAATCTGTTATCCTAGTTCCTTTTGTTTACCGCGCTTCAACGACGTCCTCTTTTATTAAAGCCTTGGCTCCACTTCTGCACATGTGTTCTGCCATGTTCAATTAAATCGCACGCTGCCTCTCAATTTAAGGGCACTTCCACATTCATATGGCATGAAATGACTTGCTGAATTGAATGAAGTCATCCCACAAGGGGTTTTACTACAAGACCGCCTCATCGGAGGATTCGTTTCGGCCTTCTATAGGGCGAATTCCATGTGATATCATCTGCACTATTTTATTTGGGATAGGTGACTCTGAACAGGGGTAAGCAAGACTGAAAAATGGACAGATTTGAATAAAATTCATGTTGTCAGAATGACCTTCAAATAGAGCTGAACAAATCCAGCCTGACTGTCACGTCATGTCATTGTCTAGCCTGCTCAATCCAGACGAGGGACACCCGAGGGGGTGCTGGAGGCATTCCCAGCTAGCATAGGGGCGCAAGGCTGGAGCAAACCCCAGAGAGGGAGGCAGGTCCGTCATACACACACACACACTGAACACACACCGGGACTAATTTAGTGTCGCCCATCCACCTAACCGGCATATCTTCTTTGGATTGGGAGAGGAAACCAGAGAGAAGAGAACGCTCTCTTCCAGCCTGCATATTGCCTGCTGTAAAGCTTGATGGAGGAGGCATTGCAGGCCAGGCCACTTGGTTCCAGTTGAAGGGTCCCATTAAGGCGACAGAATACAGATTGTCAGTGTCCAGGTTTGTGGCACCACTTTCTGAAGGCCCTCTTCTCTTCCAGCATTACTTTTACATTCACTTATTCGGCTGATGTCCTTATTCAAGGCGACTTACAACATTTATGAAACAGTTGGTTCCATTTCTTTTTGGTTTTCCCATTGGAGCACAGGCGGGTCAAGTGACTTGCTCAGGGTCTCATGCTGGTGTCAATAGTGGGATTTGAACCCACAACCTCAGGGTTTGAAGTCCAAAACCTTAGCCACTACTGCCCACTGTCCTCCTGTGAACAAAGCCAGGTCCATAAAGACATGATTACCTATGCATGAGGTTGATTAGCATATTCCACATATGCCCAACCTTTATAATGTATTGGTGAGGCCTCTTCTGGAGTATTGTATGCAAATGTAGTCTCCAGTCTGCAAAAATAAACATAGCAGGTCCGCAGCGTCCTGATTGCATATGTATGAGGTTGATTAGCAGATCCCATATATGGTTGTTTTCAATGTGAAACCGGACGGGTTTGAGACACATTCATGAATTCATTCATTCATTCTACTGACTACATCAACTTCTGTATGGACATTGTAGTTCCAGTAAGAACAGTATACTGCTACTCTAACAACAAACCATGGATTACAAGTGACATCAAGGGCCATTTGAACCAGAAGAAAAGGGCTTTTAA